>NW_026735814.1:0-99623 GCF_949786415.1 Peromyscus eremicus | reverse complement strand
TTTCCTAAGCAGAGTTGAACTAGATATGGCCCGTGGTGTGTAGGAAGTACAGTTCTTTTGTTCTGAGTAAGCTCACTGTTCTGGCCCTGTAGGAAACACAGTAGAGTAGAAGAGTGCTCTTTTTTCAGAAGCAGAATGTGTTTCTTGTAAGGCGAGCTAGCGTTTGTTTCCCAGTCCTAAATGGAGTTGAATCACATGCAGTTTCTGGTCCTACGAGCAAGAGTTGTTTTCTTTTAAGAAGAGTCACTATTGTGCTACCATTGCCATACACAGTGCAAATAGCACTCTGCGTCTGTTCCCAGCAAGTACAGTGTATTGGACAGAAGAGGAGCTACTGTTCTTGTCAGTTTCCTAAGCAGAGTTGAACTAGATATGGCCCCTGTGTGTAGGAAGTACACTTCTTTTGTTCTGAGCAAGGTCACTCTTCTGGCCTATAGGAAACTCAGTAGAGTAGAAGAGTGCTCTTTTCTCAAAAAACAGAATGTGTTTCTTGTAAGGCGAGCTTGCGTTTGTTTCTCAGTCCTAAATGGAGTTGAATCACACGCAGTTTCTAGTCCTATGAGCAAGAGTTGTTCTATGGTAAGAAGAGTCACTATTGCGCTCCCATTGTCTTAAACAGGGCAAATAGCACTGGTGTCTGTTCCCAGCATGTAAAGTGTATTGGACTGAAGAGGATCTACTGTTCTTGTCAGTTTCCTAAGCAGAGTTGAACTAGATATGGCCCGTGTGTGTATGAAGCACAGTTCTTTTGTTCTGAGCAAGCTCACTCTTCTGGCCAATAGGAAACACAGTAAAGTAGAACAGTGCTCTTTTCTCAAAAGCAGAGTGTGTTTCTTGTAAGGCGAGCTAGCGTTTTTTTCGCAGTCCTAAATGGAGTTGAATCACATGCAGTTTCTGGTCCTATGAGCAAGAGATGTTTTCTGGTAAGAAGAGACACTATTGCGGTCCCATTGTCATACACATTGCAAATAGCACTGACATCTGTCCCCGGCATGTACATTGTATTGGACTGAAGAGGATCTACTGTTCTTGTCAGTTTCCTAAGCAGAATTGAACTGGATATGGCCCGTGTGTGTAGGAAGCACAGTTGTTTTGTTCTGAGCAAGCTCACTGTTCGGACCCCATAGGAATCACTCTAGAGTAGGAGAGTGATCTTTTCTCAAAAGCAGAGTGTGTTTCTAGTAAGGCGAGCTAGCTTTTGTTTCGCAGTCCTAAATGGAGTTGAATCCCATGCAGTTTCTGGTCCTACGGGCAAGAGTTGTTTTCTGGTAAGAAGAGTCACTATTGCGCTCCCATTGTCATACACAGGGCAAATAGCACTGGCGTCTGTTCCCAGCATGTACAGTGTATTGGACTGAAGAGGATCTACTGTTCTTGTCAGTTTCCTAAGCAGAGTTGAACTAGATATAGTCGGTGTGTGTAGGAAGCACAGTTCTTTTGGTTCTGATCAAGCTCACAATTCTGGCCCTACAAAAAACACATTAGAGCAGAAGAGTGCTGTTTTCTCAAAAGCAGAGTGTGTTTATTGTAAGGCGAGCTAGTGTTTGTTTCCCAGTTCTAAATGGAGTTGAATCACATGCAGTTTTTGATCCTACGAGCAAGAGTTGTTTTCGGGTAAGGTAAGTCACTATTGTGCTCCCATTGCCATACACAGTGCAAATAGCACTGGCGTCTGTTCCCAGCAAGTACAGTGTATTGGACTGAAGAGGAGCTACTGTTCTTGTCAGTTTCGTAAGCAGAATTGACCTAGATATTGCCCGTGTGTGTAGGAAGCACAGTTATTTTGTTCTGAGCAAGCTCACTATTCTGGCCCTATAGGAAACACAGTAGAGTAGAAGAGTGCTCTTTTCTCAAAAGCAGAGTGTGTTTCTTGTAAGGCGAGCTAGCGTTTTTTTCGAAGTCCTAAATGGAGTTGAATCACATGCAGTTTCTGGTCCTACGAGCAAGAGTTGTTTTCTGGTAAGAAGAGTCAATATTGCACTCCCATTGTCATACACATTACAAATAGCACTGGCGTCTGTTCCCAGCATGTACAGTGTATTGGACTGAAGAGGATATACTGTTCTTGTTAGTTTCCTAAGCAGAATTGAACTAGATATGGCCGTGTGTGTAGGAAGCACAGTTCTTTTGTTCTGTACAAGCTCACTGTTCTGGCCCTATAGGAAACACAGTAGAGTAGAAGAGTGATCTTTTTTCAAAAGCAGAGTGTTTTGCTTGTAAGGCGACCTAGTGTTTGTTTCCCATTCCTAAATCGAGTTGAATCACATGCAGTTTTTGGTCCTACGAGCAAGAGTTGTTTTCTGATAAGAAGAGTCACTATTGCACTATAATTGACATACACATTACAAATATGCTGGCGTCTTTTCCCATCAAGTACAGTGTATTGGACTGAAGTGGAGCTACCGTTCTTGTCAGTTTCCTAAATAGAGTTGAACAGATATGGCCCGTGTGTGTAGGAAGCACAGTTCTTTTGTTCTGAGCAAGCTCACTGTTCAGACCACATAGGAAACACTGTAGAGTAGAAGAGTGCTCTTTTCTCAAAAGCAGAGTGTGTTTCTTGTAAGGCGAGCTAGCGTTTGTTTTGCAGTCCTAAATGGAGTTGAATCACATGCAGTTTCTGGTCCTAGGAGCAAGAGTTGTTTTCTCGTAAGAAGAGTCACTATTGAGCTCCCATTGTCATACACAGGGCAAATAGCACTGGTGTCTGTTCCCAGCAAGTACAGTGTATTGGACTGAAGAGGATCTACTGTTCTTGTCAGTTTCCTAAGCAGAGTTGAACTAGATATAGCCCTGTGTGGGAAGCACAGTTCTTTTGTTCTGAGCAAGCTCACTGTTTGGAACTTAAAGGAAACACAGAAGAGTAGAAGAGTGCTCTTTTATCATCAGCAGAGTGTGTTTCTTGTAAGGCGAGCTAGCGTTTGTTTCGCAGTCCTAAATGGAGTTGAATCACATGCAGTTTGTGTTCCTACGAGCAAGAGTTGTTTTCTGGTAAGGAAAGTCACTATTGTGCTCCCTTTGCCATACACAGTGCAAATAGCACTCGCGTCTGTCCCCATTAAGTACAGTGTATTGGACTGAAGAGGAGCTACTGTTCATGTCAGTTTCCTAAGTAGAGTTGAACTAGATATGGCCCGTGTGTGTAGGAAGCACAGTTCTTTTGTTCTGAGCAAGCTCACTGTTCAGACCCCATAGGAAACACTGTAGAGTAGAAGAGTGCTCTTTTCTCAAAAGCAGAGAGTGTTTCTTGTAAGGCGAGCTAGGGTTTGTTTTGCAGTCCTAAATGGAGTTGAATCACATGCAGTTTCAGGTCCTACGAGCAAGAGATTTTTCTGGTAAGAAGAGTCACTATTGAGCTCCCATTGTCATATACAGGGCAAATAGCACTGGCGTCTGTTCCCAGCAAGTACAGTGTATTGGACTGAAGTGGACCAACTGTTCTTGTCAGTTTCCTAAGCAGAGTTGAACTAGATATAGCCAGTGTGTGTAGGATGCACAGTTCTTTTGTTCTGAGCAAGCACACTATTCTGGCCCTATAGGAAACACAGTAGAGTAGAAGAGTGCTCTTTTCTCAGAAGCAGAGTGTGGTTCTTGTAAGGTGAGCTAGCGTTTGTTTCCCAGTCCTAAGTGGAGCTGAATCACATGCAGTTTCTTGTCCTACGAGCAAGAGTTGTTTTCTAGTAAGAAGAGTCACTATTTTTCTACCATTGCCATACAGAGGGCAAATAGCACTCGCGTCTGTTCCCAGCAAATACAGTGTATTGGACAAAAGAGGAGCTACTGTTCTTGTCAGTTTCCTAAGTAGAGTTGAACTAGATATGGCCCGTGTGTGTAGGAAGCACAGTTCATTTGTTCTGAGCAAGCTCACTGTTCGGACCCCATAGGAAACACAGAAGAGTAGAAGAGTGCTCTTTTCTCAAAAGCAGAGTGTGTTTCTTGTAAGGCGAGCTAGCGTTTGTTTCCCAGTCCTAAATGGAGTTGAGTCACATGCAGTTTTTGGTCCCAGGAACAAGAGTTGTTTTCTGGTAAGAAGAGTCACTATTGGGCTCCCATTGCCATACACAGTACAAATAGCACTCGCGTCTGTTCCCAGCATGTACAGTGTATTGGACTGAAAAGGATCTATTGTTCTTGTCAGTTTCCTCAGCAGAATTGAACTAGATATGGCCATGTATGTCGGAAGCACAGTTCTTTTGTTCTGAGCAAGCTCACTGTTCGGACCCGGTTGGAAACACAATAGAGTAGAAGAGTGTTCTTTTCTGAAAAGCAGAGTGTGTTTCTTGTAAGGCGAGCTAGCGTTTGTTTCCCAGTCCTAAATGGAGTTGAATCACATGCAGTTTTTGGTCCTATGAGCAAAACTTGTTTTCTGGTAAGGAATGTCACTATTGTGCTCTCATTGCCATACACAGTGCAAATTGCACTCGTGTCTGTTCCCAGCATGTACAGTGTATTGGACTGAAGAAGAGCTACTTTTCTTCTCAGTTTCCTAAGCAGAGTTGAACTAGATATGGCCCGTGTGTGTAGGAAGTACAGTTCTTTTGTTCTGAGCAAGCTCACTGTTCTGGCCCTATAGGAAACACAGTAGAGTAGAAGAGTTCTCTTTTCTCAAAAGCAGAGTGTGTTTCTTGTAAGGCAAGCTAGCGTTTGTTTCCCAGTCCTAAATGGAGTTGAATCACATGCAGTTTCTGGTCGTATGAGCAAGAGTTGTTTTCTGGGAAGAAGAGTCACTATTGCGCTCCCATTGTCATACACAGGGCAAATAGCACTGGTGTCTGTTCCCAGCATATACAGTGTATTTTGACTGAAGAGGACATACTGTTCTTGTCAGTTTCCTAAGCAGAATTCATTTAGATATGGCCCGTGTGTGTAGGAAGCACAGTTCTTTTGTTCTGAGCAATCTTTCTGTTCTGGCCCTACAGGAAACACAGTAGAGTAGAAGAGTGCTCTTTTCTCAAAAGCAGAATGTGTTTATTGTAAGGCGAGCTAGTGTTTCTTTCCCAGTCCAAAATGGAGTGGAGTTACATGCTGTTTCTGGTTCTATGAGCAAGCGTTGTTTACTGGTAACAAGAGTCACTATTGCGCTCCCATTACCATACACATTGCAAATTGCACTCGCGTGTGTTCCCAGCCTTTACAGAGTATTGGACTTAAGAGGAACTACTTTTCTTCTCAGATTCCTAAGCAGAGTTGGACCAGATATGGCCTATGTGTGTAGGAAGCACAGTTCTTTTGTTCTGAGCAAGCTCATTGTTCTGGCCCTATAGGAAACACAGTAGAGTAGAAGAGTGCTCTTTTCTCAAAGGCAGAGTGTGTTTCTTGTAAGGCAAGCTAGCGTTTGTTTCACAGTCCTAAATGGAGTTGAATCAAATGCAGTTTCTGGTCCTAGGAGCAAGAGTTGTTTTCTGGTAAGAAGAGATACTATTGCACTCCCATTGCCATACACAGTACAAATAGCACTCGCATCTGTTCCCAGCAAGTACAGTGTGTTGGACTGAAGAGGATCTACTGTTCTTGTCAGTTTCCTAAGCAGAATTCATTTAGATATGGCCCGTGTGTGTAGGAAGCACAGTTCTTTTGTTCTGAGCAATCTTTCTGTTCTGGCCCTACAGGAAACACAGTAGAGTAGAAGAGTGCTCTTTTCTCAAAAGCAGAATGTGTTTATTGTAAGGCGAGCTAGTGTTTCTTTCCCAGTCCAAAATGGAGTGGAGTTACATGCTGTTTCTGGTTCTATGAGCAAGCGTTGTTTACTGGTAACAAGAGTCACTATTGCGCTCCCATTACCATACACATTGCAAATTGCACTCGCGTGTGTTCCCAGCCTTTACAGAGTATTGGACTTAAGAGGAGCTACTTTTCTTCTCAGATTCCTAAGCAGAGTTGAACCAGATATGGCCTATGTGTGTAGGAAGCACAGTTCTTTTGTTCTGAGCAAGCTCATTGTTCTGGCCCTATAGGAAACACAGTAGAGTAGAAGAGTGCTCTTTTCTCAAAGGCAGAGTGTGTTTCTTGTAAGGCAAGCTAGCGTTTGTTTCACAGTCCTAAATGGAGTTGAATCAAATGCAGTTTCTGGTCCTAGGAGCAAGAGTTGTTTTCTGGTAAGAAGAGATACTATTGCACTCCCATTGCCATACACAGTACAAATAGCACTCGCGTCTGTTCCCAGCAAGTACAGTGTGTTGGACTGAAGAGGATCTACTGTTCTTGTCAGTTTCCTAAGCAGAATTGAACTATATATGGCCCGTGTGTGTAGGAAGCACAGTTCTTTTGTTCTGAGCAAGCTTTCTGTTCTGGCCCTACAGGAAACACAGTAGAGTAGAAGAGTGCTCTTTTCTCAAAAGCAGAATGTGTTTCTTGTAAGGCGAGCTAGCGTTTGTTTCCCAGTCCTAAATGGAGTTGAATCACATGCAGTTTTTGGTCCTACGAGCTAAAGTTGTTTTTAGGTAAGGAAAGTCACTATTGCGCTCCCTTTTCCATACACAGTGCAAATAGCACTCGCGTCTGTTTCCAGCAAGTACAGTGTATTGGACTGAAGAGGATCTACTGTTCTTGTCAGTTTCCTAAGCAGAGTTGAACTAGATATGGCCCGTGTGTGTAGAAAGAACAGTTCTTTTGTTCTGAGCAAGCTCACTGTTCGGACCCCATAGGAAACACAGTAGAGTAGATGAGTGCTCTTTTCTCAAAAGCAGAGTGTGTTTCTTGTAAGGCGAGCTAGCGTTTGTTTCCCAGTCCTAAATGGAGTTGAATCACATGCAGTTTCTGGTCGTATGAGCAAGAGTTCTTTTCTGGTAAGAAGAGTCACTATTGTGCTCCCATTGTCATACACAGGGCAAATAGCACTGGCATCTGTTCCCAGCATTTACAGTGTATTAGACTGAAGAGCAGCTATTGTTCTTGTCAGTCTCCTAAGTAGAGTTGAACTAGATATGGCCCCTGTGTGTAGGAAGCACAGTTCTTTTGATCTGAGCAAGCTCACTGTTCTGGCCCTATAGGAAACACAGTAGAGTAGGAGAGTGCTCTTTTCTCAAAAGCAGAGTGTGTTTCTTGTAAGGCGAGCTAGTGTTTCTTTCCCAGTCCAAAATGGAGTGGAGTCACATGCTGTTTCTGGTTCTATGAGCAAGAGTTTTTTTCTGGTACCAAGAGTCACTATTGTGCTCCCATTGTCATACACAGGGCAAATAGCACTGGTGTCTGTTCCCAGCATATGCAGTGTATTTTCACTGAAGACGAGATACTGTTCTTGTCAGTTTCCTAAGCAGAATTGAACTAGATATGGCCGTGTGTGTAGGAAGCACACTTCTTTTGTTCTGTGCAAGCTCACTGCTCTGGCACTATAGGAAACACAGTAGAGTAGAAGAGTGCTCTTTTTTTTCAAAAGCAGAGTGTGTTTCTTGTAAGGCGAGCTAGCGTTTCTTTCCCAGTTCTAAATGAAGTTGAATCACGTGGAGTTTTTGGTCCTACGAGCAAGACTTGTTTTCTGGTAAGGAATGTCACTATTGCGCTCCCATTACCATACACATTGCAAATTGCACTCGCGTGAGTTCCCAGCCTTTACAGAGTATTGGACTTAAGAGGAGCTACTTTTCTTCTCAGTTTCCTAAGCAGAGTTGAACCAGATATGGCCTATGTGTGTAGGAAGCACAGTTCTTTTTTTCTGAGCAAGCTCACTGTTTTGGCCCTATAGGAAACACAGTAGAGTAGAAGAGTGCTCTTTTCTCAAAAGCAGAGTGTGTTTCTTGTAAGGCGAGCTAGCGTTTGTTTCCCAGTCCTAAATGGAGTTGAATCAAATGCAGTTTCTGGTCCTAAGAGCAAGCGTTGTATTCTGGTAAGAAGAGTCACTATTGCACTCCCATTGCCATACACAGTACAAATAGCACTCGCGTCTGTTCCCAGCAAGTACAGTGTGTTGGACTGAAGAGGATCTACAGTTCTTGTCAGTTTCCTAAGCAGAATTGAACTATATATGGCCCGTGTGTGTAGGAAACACAGTTCTTTTGTTCTGAGCAAGCTTTCTGTTCTGGCCCTACAGGAAACACAGTAGAGTAGAAGAGTGCTCTTTTCTCAAAAGCAGAATGTGTTTCTTGTAAGGCGAGCTAGCGTTTGTTTCCCAGTCCTAAATGGAGTTGAATCACATGCAGTTTTTGGTCCTACGAGCTAGAGTTGTTTTCTGGTAAGGAAAGTCACTATTGCGCTCCCCTTGCCACACACAGTGCAAAGAGGACTCGCGTCTGTTCCCATCAAGTACAGTGTATTGGAATGAAGAGGAGCTACTGTTCTTGTCAGTATCCTAAGCAGAGTTGAACTAGATATGGCCCCTGTGTGTAGGAAGCAAAGTTTTTTTGTTCTGAGCAAGCTGACTGTTCGGACCCCATAGGAAACACAGTAGAGTAGAAGAGTGCTCTTTTCTCAAAGCAGAATGTGTTTCTTGTAAGGCGAACTAGTGCTTGTTTCCCAGTCTGAAATGGAGTTGAATCACATGCAGTTTCTGTTTCTACGAGCAAGAGTTGTTTTCTGGTAAGAAGAGTCACTATTGCGCTCCCATTGTCATACACAGGGCAAATAGCACTGGCGTCTGTTCCCAGCATGTACAGTGTATTGGACTGAAGAGGATCTACTGTTCTTGTCAGTTTCCTAAGCAGAATTGAACTAGATATGGCCGTGTGTGTAGGAAGCACAGTTCTTTTGTTCTGAGCAAGCTCACTGTTTTGGCCCTATGGGAAACACAGTAGAGTAGAAGAGTGCTCTTTTTTCAAAAGCAGAGTGAGTTTCTTGTAAGTCGAGCTAGCGTTTGTTTCCCAGTCCTAAATGGAGTTGAATCACATGCAGTTTATGGTCCTATGAGCTAGAGTTGTTTTCTGGTAAGGAAAGTCACTATTACGCTCCCATTGCCACACACAGTGCAAAGAGGACTCGCGTCTGTTCCCATCAGGTACAGTGTATTGGACTGAAGAGGAGCTACTGTTCTTGTCAGTTTCCTAAGCAGAGTTGAACTAAACATGGCCCCTGTGTGTAGGAAGCACATTTCTTTTGTTCTGAGCAAGCTGACTGTTCGGACCCCATAGGAAACCCAGTAGAGTAGAAGAGTGCACTTTTCTCAAAAGCAGAGTGTGTTTCTTGTAAGGCGAACTAGTGCTTGTTTCCCAGTCTGAAATGGAGTTGAATCCCATGCAGTTTCTGGTCCTACGAGAAAGAGATGTTAACTGGTAAGAAGAGTCACTATTGCGCTGCCATTGCCATATACAGTGCAAATAGCTCTGCCGTCTGTTCCCAGCAAGTACAGTGTATTGGACTGAAGAGGAGCTACTGTTCTTGTCAGTTTCCTAAGCGGAGTTAAACTAGATATGGCCCGTGTGTGTAGGAAGCACAGTTCTTTTGTTCTGAGAAAGCTCACTGTTCGAACCCATAGTAAACACAGTAGAGTAGAAGAGTGCTCTTTTCTCAAAAGCAGAGTGTGTTCCTTATAAGGTGAGCTAGCGTTTGTTTCCCAGTCCTAAATGAAGTTGAATCACATGCAGTTTCTGGTCCTACGAGCTAGAGTTGTTTTCTGGTAAAGAAAGTCACTATTACGCTCCCATTGCCACACACAGTGCAAAGAGGACTCGCGTCTGTTACCATCAAGTACAGTGTGTTGGACTGAAGAGGAGCTACTGTTCTTGTCAATTTCCTAAGCAGAGTTGAACTAGATATGGCCCGTGTGTGTAGGAAGCCCAGTTCTTTTGTACTGTAAGCTCACTGATCGAACCCATAGGAAACAGAGTAGAGTAGAAGAGTGCTCTTTTCTCAAAAGCAGAGTGTGTTTCTTGTAAGGCGAGCTAGCATTTGTTTCCCAGTCCTAAATGGAGTTGAATCACATGCAGTTTTTGGTCCTACGAGCTAGAGTTGTTTTCTGGTAAGGAAAGTCACTATTGTGCTCCCATTGCCACACACAGTGCAAAGAGGACTCGTGTCTGTTCCCATCAAGTACAGTGTATTTGACCGAATAGGAGCTACTGTTCTTGTCAATGTCCTAAGCAGAGTTGAACTAGATATAGTCGGTGTGTGTAGGAAGCACAGTACTTTTGTTCTGAACAAGCGCACTGTTCTTGCCCTATAGGAAACACAATAGAGTAGAAGAGTGCTCTTTTCTCAAAAGCAGAGTGTGCTTTTTGTAAGGTGAGCTATTGTTTGTTTCCCAGTATGAAATGGAGTTGAATCCCATGCAGTTTCTGGTCCTACAATAAAGAGTTATTTTCTGGTAAGAAGAGTCACTATTGTGCTCCCATTGCCATATACAGTGCAAATAGCACTCGCGTCTGTTCCCAGCAAGCACAGTGTATTGGATTGAAGAGGAGCTACTGTTCTTGTCAGTTTCCTAAGCAGAGTTGAACTAGATATGGCCCGTGTGTGTAGAAAACACAGTTCTTTTGTTCTGAGCAAGCTCACTGTTTGGACCCCACAGGAAACACAGTAGAGTGGAAGAGTTCTCTTTTCTCAAAAGCAGAGTATGTTTCTTGTAAGGCGAGCTAGCGTTTGTTTTGAAGTCCTAAACGGAGTTGAATCACATGCAGTTTCTGGTCCTATGAGCAAGAGATGTTTTCTGGTAAGAAGAGACACTATTGCGGTCCCATTGTCATACACACTGCAAATAGCACTGGCATCTGGTCCCTGCATGTACATTGTATTGGACTGAAGAGGATCTACTGTTCTTGTCAGTTTCCTAAGCAGAATTGAACTGGATATGGCCCGTGTGTGTAGGAAGCACAGTTGCTTTGATCTGAGCAAGCTCACTGTTCGGACCCAATAGGAATCACTCTAGAGTAGGAGAGTGATCTTTTCTCAAAAGCAGAGTGTGTTTCTAGTAAGGCGAGCTAACTTTTGTTTAGCAGTCCTAAATGGAGTTGAATCCCATGCAGTTTCTGGTCCAACGAGCAAGAGTTGTTTTCTGGTAAGAAGAGTCACTATTGCGCTCCCATTGTCATACACAGGGCAAATAGCACGGCGTCTGTTCCCAGCATGTACAGGGTATTGGACTGAAGAGGATCTACTGTTCTTGTCAGTTTCCTAAGCAAAGTTGAACTAGATATAGTCGGTGTGTGTAGGAAGCACAGTTCTTTTGTTCTGAGCAAGCTCACTATTCTGGCCCTACAAAAAACACATTAGAGTAGAAGAGTGCTGTTTTCTCAAAAGCAGAGTGTGTTTATTTTAAGGCGAGCTAGTGTTTGTTTCCCAGTTCTAAATGGAGTTGAATCACATGCAGTTTCTGGTCCTATGAGCAAGAGTTGTTTTCTGTTAAGAAGAGTCACTATTGTGCTCCCATTATCATACACAGGGCAAATAGCACTGGCGTCTGTTCCCAGCATGTACAGTGTATTGGACTGAAGAGGAGCTACTGTTCTTGTCAGTTTCCTAAGCAGAGTTGAACTAGATATAGCCCGTGTGAGTACGAAGCACAGTTCTTTTGTTCTGAGTAAGCTCACTGTTCTGGCCCTATAGGAAACACCGTTGAGTAGAAGAGTGATCTTTTCTCAAAAGCAGAATGTTCCTTGTAAGGGGAGCTAGCATTTGTTTCCCAGTCCTAAATGGAATTGAATCACATGCAGTTTTTGATCCTACGAGAAAGAGTTGTTTTCTGGTAAGGAAAGTCACTATTGTGCTCCCATTGCCACACACAGTGCAAAGAGGACTCGTGTCTGTTCCCATCAAGTACAGTGTATTGGACTGAAGAGGAGCTACTGTTCTTGTCAGTTTCCTAAGCAGAGTTAAACTAGATATGGCCCGTGTGAGTAGGAAGCACAGTTCTTTTATACTGTAAGCTCACTGATCGAACCCATAGGAAACACATTAGAGTAGAAGAGTGAACTTTTCTCAAAAGCAGAGTGTGTTTCTTGTAAGGCGAGCTAGTGTTTGTTTCCCAGTCCTAAAAGGAGTTGAATCACATGCCGTTTTTGGTCCTACGAGCAAGAGTTGTTTTCTGGTAAGGAAAGTCACTATTGTGCTCCCATTGCCATACACAGTGCAAATAGCACTCACGTCTGTTCCCATTAAGTACAGTGTATTGGACTGAAGTGTAGCTACTGTTCTCGTCAGTTTCCTAAATAGAGTTGAACAGATATGGCCCGTGTGTGTAGGAAGCACAGTTCTTTTGTTCTGAGCAAGCTCACTGTTCAGACCACATAGGAAACACTGTAGAGTAGAAGAGTGCTCTTTTCTCAAAAGCAGAGTGTGTTTCTTGTAAGGCGAGCTAGTGTTTGTTTTGCAGTCCTAAATGGAGTTGAATCACTTGCAGTTTCTGGTCCTAGGAGCAAGAGTTGTTTTCTGGTAAGAAGAGTCACTATTGAGCTCCCATTGTCATACACAGTGCAAATAGCACTCGCGTCTGTTCCCAGCAAGTACAGTGTATTGGAGTGAAGAGGAGCTACTGTTCTTGTCAGTTTCCTAAGCAGAGTTGAACTAGATATGGCCCGTGTGTGTAGGAAGCACAGTTCTTTTGTTCTGAGCAAGCTCACTGTTTGGACCCACAGGAAACACAGTAGAGTGGAAGAGTTCTCTTTTCTCAAAAGCAGATTATGTTTCTTGTAAGGCGAGCTAGCGTTTGTTTCGCAGTCCTAAATGGAGTTGAATCACATGCAGTTTCTGGTCCTATGAGCAAGAGATGTTTTCTGGTAAGAAGAGACACTATTGCGATCCCATTGTCATACACATTGCAAATAGCACTGACATCTGTCCCCGGCATGTACATTGTATTGGACTGAAGAGGATCTACTGTTCTTGTCAGTTTCCTAAGCAGAATTGAACTGGATATGGCCCGTGTGTGTAGGAAGCACAGTTGTTTTGTTCTGAGCAAGCTCACTGTTCGGACCCCATAGGAATCACTCTAGAGTAGGAGAGTGATCTTTTCTCAAAAGCAGAGTGTGTTTCTAGTAAGGCGAGCTAGCTTTTGTTTCGCAGTCCTAAATGGAGTTGAATCCCATGCAGTTTCTGGTCCTACGGGCAAGAGTTGTTTTCTGGTAAGAAGAGTCACTATTGCGCTCCCATTGTCATACACAGGGCAAATAGCACTGGCGTCTGTTCCCAGCATGTACAGTGTATTGGACTGAAGAGGATCTACTGTTCTTGTCAGTTTCCTAAGCAGAGTTGAACTAGATATAGTCGGTGTGTGTAGGAAGCACAGTTCTTTTGTTCTGAGCAAGCTCACAATTCTGGCCCTACAAAAAACACATTAGAGTAGAAGAGTGCTGTTTTCTCAAAAGCAGAGTGTGTTTATTGTAAGGCGAGCTAGTGTTTGTTTCCCAGTTCTAAATGGAGTTGAATCACATGCAGTTTTTGATCCTACGAGCAAGAGTTGTTTTCGGGTAAGGTAAGTCACTATTGTGCTCCCATTGCCATACACAGTGCAAATAGCACTGGCGTCTGTTCCCAGGAAGTACAGTGTATTGGACTGAAGAGGAGCTACTGTTCTTGTCAGTTTCGTAAGCAGAATTGACCTAGATATTGCCCGTGTGTGTAGGAAGCACAGTTATTTTGTTCTGAGCAAGCTCACTATTCTGGCCCTATAGGAAACACAGTAGAGTAGAAGAGTGCTCTTTTCTCAAAAGCAGAGTGTGTTTCTTGTAAGGCGAGCTAGCGTTTTTTTCGAAGTCCTAAATGGAGTTGAATCACATGCAGTTTCTGGTCCTACGAGCAAGAGTTGTTTTCTGGTAAGAAGAGTCAATATTGCACTCCCATTGTCATACACATTACAAATAGCACTGGCGTCTGTTCCCAGCATGTACAGTGTATTGGACTGAAGAGGATATACTGTTCTTGTCAGTTTCCTAAGCAGAATTGAACTAGATATGGCTGTGTGTGTAGGAAGCACAGTTCTTTTGTTCTGTACAAGCTCACTGTTCTGGCCCTATAGGAAACACAGTAGAGTAGAAGAGTGATCTTTTTTCAAAAGCAGAGTGTTTTGCTTGTAAGGCGACCTAGTGTTTGTTTCCCATTCCTAAATCGAGTTGAATCACATGCAGTTTCTGGTCCTACGAGCAAGAGTTGTTTTCTGATAAGAAGAGTCACTATTCCACTATAATTGACATACACATTACAAATATGCTGGCGTCTTTTCCCATCAAGTACAGTGTATTGGACTGTGTGGAGCTACCGTTCTTGTCAGTTTCCTAAATAGAGTTGAACAGATATGGCCCGTGTGTGTAGGAAGCACAGTTCTTTTGTTCTGAGCAAGCTCACTGTTCAGACCACATAGGAAACACTGTAGAGTAGAAGAGTGCTCTTTTCTCAAAAGCAGAGTGTGTTTCTTGTAAGGCGAGCTAGCGTTTGTTTTGCAGTCCTAAATGGAGTTGAATCACATGCAGTTTCTGGTCCTAGGAGCAAGAGTTGTTTTCTCGTAAGAAGAGTCACTATTGAGCTCCCATTGTCATACACAGGGCAAATAGCACTGGTGTCTGTTCCCAGCAAGTACAGTGTATTGGACTGAAGAGGAGCTACTGTTCTTGTCAGTTTCCTAAGCAGAGTTGAACTAGATATAGCCCTGTGTGGGAAGCACAGTTCTTTTGTTCTGAGCAAGCTCACTGTTTGGAACTTAAAGGAAACACAGAAGAGTAGAAGAGTGCTCTTTTATCATAAGCAGAGTGTGTTTCTTGTAAGGCGAGCTAGCGTTTGTTTCGCAGTCCTAAATGGAGTTGAATCACATGCAGTTTGTGTTCCTACGAGCAAGAGTTGTTTTTTGGTAAGGAAAGTCACTATTGTGCTCCCTTTGCCATACACAGTGCAAATAGCACTCGCGTCTGTCCCCATTAAGTACAGTGTATTGGACTGAAGAGGAGCTACTGTTCCTGTCAGTTTCCTAAGTAGAGTTGAACTAGATATGGCCCGTGTGTGTAGGAAGCACAGTTCTTTTGTTCTGAGCAAGCTCACTGTTCAGACCACATAGGAAACACTGTAGAGTAGAAGAGTGCTCTTTTCTCAAAAGCAGAGAGTGTTTCTTGTAAGGCGAGCTAGGGTTTGTTTTGCAGTCCTAAATGGAGTTGAATCACATGCAGTTTCAGGTCCTACGAGCAAGAGATTTTTCTGGTAAGAAGAGTCACTATTGAGCTCCCATTGTCATACACAGGGCAAATAGCACTGGTGTCTGTTCCCAGCAAGTACAGTGTATTGGACTGAAGAGGAGCTACTGTTCTTGTCAGTTTCCTAAGCAGAGTTGAACTAGATATAGCCCTGTGTGGGAAGCACAGTTCTTTTGTTCTGAGCAAGCTCACTGTTTGGAACTTAAAGGAAACACAGAAGAGTAGAAGAGTGCTCTTTTATCATAAGCAGAGTGTGTTTCTTGTAAGGCGAGCTAGCGTTTGTTTCGCAGTCCTAAATGGAGTTGAATCACATGCAGTTTGTGTTCCTACGAGCAAGAGTTGTTTTCTGGTAAGGAAAGTCACTATTGTGCTCCCTTTGCCATACACAGTGCAAATAGCACTCGCGTCTGTCCCCATTAAGTACAGTGTATTGGACTGAAGAGGAGCTACTGTTCATGTCAGTTTCCTAAGTAGAGTTGAACTAGATATGGCCCGTGTGTGTAGGAAGCACAGTTCTTTTGTTCTGAGCAAGCTCACTGTTCAGACCACATAGGAAACACTGTAGAGTAGAAGAGTGCTCTTTTCTCAAAAGCAGAGAGTGTTTCTTGTAAGGCGAGCTAGGGTTTGTTTTGCAGTCCTAAATGGAGTTGAATCACATGCAGTTTCAGGTCCTACGAGCAAGAGATTTTTCTGGTAAGAAGAGTCACTATTGAGCTCCCATTGTCATATACAGGGCAAATAGCACTGGCGTCTGTTCCCAGCAAGTACAGTGTATTGGACTGAAGTGGACCAACTGTTCTTGTCAGTTTCCTAAGCAGAGTTGAAGTAGATATAGCCAGTGTGTGTAGGATGCACAGTTCTTTTGTTCTGAGCAAGCACACTATTCTGGCCCTATAGGAAACACAGTAGAGTAGAAGAGTGCTCTTTTCTCAGAAGCAGAGTGTGGTTCTTGTAAGGTGAGCTAGCGTTTGTTTCCCAGTCCTAAGTGGAGTTGAATCACATGCAGTTTCTTGTCCTACGAGCAAGAGTTGTTTTCTAGTAAGAAGAGTCACTATTTTTCTACCATTGCCATACAGAGGGCAAATAGCGCTCGCGTTTGTTCCCAGCAAATACAGTGTATTGGACAAAAGAGGAGCTACTGTTCTTGTCAGTTTCCTAAGTAGAGTTGAACTAGATATGGCCCGTGTGTGTAGGAAGCACAGTTCATTTGTTCTGAGCAAGCTCACTGTTCGGACCCCATAGGAAACACAGAAGAGTAGAAGAGTGCTCTTTTCTCAAAAGCAGAGTGTGTTTCTTGTAAGGCGAGCTAGCGTTTGTTTCCCAGTCCTAAATGGAGTTGAGTCACATGCAGTTTTTGGTCCCAGGAACAAGAGTTGTTTTCTGGTAAGAAGAATCTCTATTGCACTCCCATTGTCATACACAGGGCAAATAGCACTGGCGTCTGTTCCCAGCATGTACAGTGTATTGGACTGAAGAGGATCTACTGTTCTTGTCAGTTTCCTAAGCAGAATTGAACTAGATATGGCCATGTGTGTAGGAAGCATAGTTCTTTTGTTCTGAGCTAGCTCACTGTTCTGGCCCTATAGAAAACACAGTAGAGTAGAAGAGTGATCTTTTCTCAAAAGCAGAGTGTGTTTCTTGTAAGGCGAGCTAGCGTTTGTTTCCCAGTCCTAAATGGAGTTGAATCACATGCAGTTTTTGATCCTACGAGTAAGAGTTGTTTTCTGGTAAGGTAAGTCACTATTGTGCTCCCATTGCCATACACAGTGCAAATAGCACTGGCGTCTGTTCCCAGCAAGTACAGTGTATTGGACTGAAGAGGAGCTACTGTTCTTGTCAGTTTCGTAAGCAGAATTGACCTAGATATTGCCCGTGTGTGTAGGAAGCACAGTTCTTTTGTTCTGATCAAGCTCACTATTCTGGCCCTATAGGAAACACAGTAGAGTAGAAGAGTGCTCTTTTCTCAAAAGCAGAGAGTGTTTCTTGTAAGGCGAGCTAGCGTTTTTTTCGCAGTCCTAAATGGAGTTGAATCACATGCAGTTTCTGGTCCTACGAGCAAGAGTTGTTTTCTGGTGAGAAGAGTCAATATTGCGCTCCCATTGTCATACACATTACAAATAGCACTGGCGTCTGTTCCCAGCATGTACAGTGTATTGGACTGAAGAGGATATACTGTTCTTGTCAGTTTCCTAAGCAGAATTGAACTAGATATGGCCGTGTGTGTAGGAAGCACAGTTCTTTTGTTCTGAGCAAGCTCACTGTTCTGGCCCTATAGGAAACACAGTAGAGTAGAAGAGTGATCTTTTTTCAAAAGCAGAGTGTTTTGCTTGTAAGGCGTCCTAGTGTTTGTTTCCCAGTCCTAAATCGAGTTGAATCACATGCAGTTTCTGGTCCTACGAGCAAGAGTATTTTTCTGATAAGAAGAGTCACTATTCCACTCCCATTGACATACACATTACAAATATGCTGGCGTCTGTTCCCAGCATGTACAGTGTATTGGACTGAAGAGTATCTACTGTTCTTGTCAGTTTCCTAAGCAGAATTGAACTAGATATGGCCGTGTGTGTAGGAAGCACAGTTCTTTTATTCTGAGCAAGCTCTCTGTTCTGGCCCTATAGAAACACAGTAGAGTAGAAGAGTGATCTTTTCTCAAAAGCAGAGTGTGTTTCTTGTAAGGCGAGCTAGTGTTTGTTTCCCAGTCCTAAAAGGAGTTGAATCACATGCCGTTTTTGGTCCTACGAGCAAGAGTTGTTTTCTGGTAAGGAAAGTCACTATTGTGCTCCCATTGCCATACTCAGTGCAAATAGCACTGGCGTCTGTTCCCAGCAAGTACAGTGTATTGGACTGAAGAGGAGCTACTGTTCCTGTCAGTTTCCTAAGCAGAGTTGAACTACATATGGCCCGTGTGTGTGAAACACAATTCTTTTGTTCTGAGCAAGCTCAATTTTCAGACCCCATAGTAAACACAGTAGAATAGAAGTGTGCTCTTTTCTCAAAAGCAGAGTGTGTTTCTTGTAAGGCTAGCTAGTGTTTGTTTCCCAGTCAGAAACGGAGTTGAATCCCATGCTGTTTCTGGTCCTAGGAGCAAGAGTTTTTTTCTGGTAAAAAGAGTCACTATTTCGCTCCCATTGCCATACACAGTGCAAATAGCACTCGCGTCTGCTCCCAGCAAGTACAGTGTATTGGACTGAATAGGAGCTACTGTTCTTGTCAGTTTCCTAAGCAGAGTTGAACTAGATATAGCCCTTGTGTGTAGGAAGCACAGTACTTTTGTTCTGAGCAAGCTCACTGTTCTGGCCCTACAGGAAACACAGTAGAGTAGAAGAGTGCTCTTTTCTCAAAAGCAGAGTTTTTTTCTTGTAAGGTGAGCTAGCGTTTGTTTCCCAGTCCTAAATGGAGTTGAATCACATGCAGTTTTTGGTCCTACAAGCAAGGGATGTTTTCTGGTAAAAAAAGTCACTATTGTGCTCCCTTTGCCATAAACAGTGCAAATAGCACTCGCGTCAGTTCCCAGCAAGTACAGTGTATTGGACTGAAGAGGAGCTACTGTTCCTGTCAGTTTCCTAAGCAGAGTTGAACGAGATAAGGCCCGTGTGTTTAGGAAGCACAGTTCTTTTGTTCTGAGCAAGCTCACTGTTCTGGTCCTATAGGAAACACAAAAGAGTAGAAGAGTGCTCTTTTCTCAAAAGCAGAGTGTGTTTCTTGTAAGGTGAGCTAGCATTTGGTTCCCAGTCCTAAATGGAGTTGAATTACATGCAGTTTCTTGTCCTATGAGCAAGAGTTGTTTTCTCGTAAGAAGAGTCACTATTGCGCTCCTATTGCCATACACAGTGCTAACAACTCTCGCTACTGTTCTTTGCAAGTACAGTGTATTGGACTGAAGAGGAGCTACTGTTCTTGTCAGTTTCATAAGCAGAGTTGAACTAGATATGGCCCGTGTGTGTAGGAAGCACAGTTCTTTTGTTCTGAGCAAGCTCACTGTTCGGACACCATACGAAACACAGTAGAGTAGAAGAGTGCTCTTTTCTCAAAAGCAGAGTGTATTTCTTGTAAGGCGAGCTAGCGTTTGTTTCCCAGTCCTAAATAGAGTTGAATCACATGTAGTTTCTGATCCTAGGAGCAAGAGTGTTTTCTGGTAAGAAGAGTCACTATTGTGCTCCCATTGTCATACACAGGGCAAATAGAACAGGCGTCTGTTTCCTGCATGTACAGTGTATTGGACTGAAGAGGATCTACTGTTCTTGTCAGTTTCCTAAGCAGAGTTGAACTAGATATGGCTCGTGTGTGTAGGAAGCACAGTTCTTTTGTTCTGAGCAAGCTCACCGTTTTGGCCCTATAGGAAACAAAGTAGAGTAGAAGAGTGCTCTTTTCTCAAAAGCAGAGTGTGTTTCTTGTAAGGCGAGCTAGCTTTTGTTTCCCAGTCCTAAATGGAGTTGAATCCCATGCAGTTTCTAGTCCTACGAGCAAGAGTCGTTTTCTGGTAAGAAGAGTCACTCTTGCGCTCCCATTGCCATACACAGTGCAAATAGCACTCGCGTCTGCTCCCAGCAAGTACAGTGTATTGGACTGAAGAGGAGCTACTGTTCTTGCCAGTTTCTTAAACAGAGTTGAACTAGATATGGCCCGTGTGTGTAGGAGCACAGTTCTTTTGTTCTGAGCAAGCTCACTGTTCTGGTCCTGTAGGAAACACAGAAGAGTAGAAGAGTGCTCTTTTCTCAAAAGCAAAGTGTGTTTATTGTAAGGTGAGCTAGCGTTTGTTTGCCAGTCCTAAATGGAGTTGAATTACATGCATTTTCTGGTCCTATGAGCAAGAGTTGTTTTCTGGTAAGAAGAGTCACTATTGTGCTACCATTGCCATACACAGTGCAAACAACACTCACTACTGTTCTTTGCAAGTACAGTGTATTGGACAGATGAAGAGCTACTGTTCTTGTCAGTTTCCTAAGCAGAGTTGAACTAGATATGGCCCGTGTGTGTAGGAAGCACAGTTCTTTTGTTCTGAGCAAGCTCACTGTTTTGGCCCTATAGGAAACACAGTAGAGTAGAAGAGTGCTCTTTTCTCAAAAGCAGAGTATGTTTCTTGTAAGGCGAGCTAGATTTTGTTTCCCAGTCCTATATGGAGTTGAATCACATGCAGTTTCTGGTCCTACGAGCAAGCGTTGTTTTCTGGTAAGAAGAGTCACTATTTCCCTCCCATTATCATACACAGGGCAAATAGCACTGGCGTCTATTCCCAGCATGTACAGTGTATTGGACTGAAGATGATCTACTGTTCTTGTCAGTTTCCTAAGCAGAGTTGAACTAGATATGGCCCGTGTGTGTAGGAAGCACAGTTCATTTGTTCTGAGCAAGCTCACTGTTCGGACCCCATAGAAAACACAGTAGAATAGAAGAGTGCTCTTTTCTCAAAAACAGAGTATGTTTCTTGTAAGGCGAGCTAGCGTTTGTTTCCCAGTCCAAAATGGAGTTGAATCACATGCAGTTACTGGTCCTACGAGCAAGGAATGTTTTCTGGTAAGGAAAGTCACTATTGCGCTCCTATTGCCATACACAGTGCAAACAACACTCGCTACTGTTCTTTGCAAGTACAGTGTATTGGACAGAAGAGGAGCTACTGTTCTTGTGAGTTTCCTAAGCAGAGTTGAACTAGATATGGCCCGTGTGTGTAGGAAGCACAGTTCTTTTGTTCTGGGCAAGCTCACTTTTCGGACCCCATAGGAAACACCTTAGAGTAGAAGAGTGCTCTTTTCTCAAAAGCAGAGTGTATTCCTTGTAAGGCCAGCTAGCGTTTGTTTCCCAGTCCTAAATGGAGTTGAATCACATGTAGTTTCTGATCCTAAGAGAAAGAGTTGTTTTCTGGTAAGAAGAGTCACTATTGCGCTCCCATTGTCATACACAGGGCAAATAGCACTGGCGTCTGTTCCCAGCATGTACAGTGTATTGCACTGAAGAGGATCTACTGTTCTTGTCAGTTACCTAAGAAGAGTTGAACTAGAAATGGCCCGTGAATGTAGGAAGCACAGTTCTTTTGTTCTGAGCAAGCTCATTGTTCTGACTCCTTAGGAAACACAGTAGAATAGAAGTGTGCTCTTTTCTCAAAAGCAGAGTGTGTTTCTTGTAAGGCTAGCTAGTGTTAGTTTCCCAGTAAGAAATAGATTTGAATCTCATGAGTTTCTAGTCCTATGAGCAAGAGTTGTTTTCTGGTAAGAGGAGTCACTATTTCGCTCCCATTGCCATACACAGTGCAAATAGGACTCGCGTCTGCGACTTGCAAGTACAGTGCATTGGACTGAAGAGGAGCTACTGTTCTTGTCATTTTGCTAAGCAGAGTTGAACTAGATATGCCCCGTTTGTGTAGGAAGCACAGTTCTTTTGTTCTGAGCAAGCTCACTGTTCTGGCCCTGTAGGAAACACAGTAGAGTAGAAGAGTGCTCTTTTTTCAGAAGCAGAATGTGTTTCTTGTAAGGCGAGCTAGCGTTTGTTTCCCAGTCCTAAATGGAGTTGAATCACATGCAGTTTCTGGTCCTACGAGCAAGAGTTGTTTTCTTTTAAGAAGAGTCACTATTGTGCTACCATTGCCATACACAGTGCAAATAGCACTCGCGTCTGTTCCCAGCAAGTACAGTGTATTGGACTGAAGAGGAGCTACTGTTCTTGTCAGTTTCCTAAGCAGAGTTGAACTAGATATGGCCCCTGTGTGTAGGAAGTACACTTCTTTTGTTCTGAGCAAGCTCACTCTTCTGGCCCTATAGGAAACTCAGTAGAGTAGAAGAGTGCTCTTTTCTCAAAAACAGAATGTGTTTCTTGTAAGGCGAGCTTGCGTTTGTTTCCCAGTCCTAAATGGAGTTGAATCACACGCAGTTTCTAGTCCTATGAGCAAGAGTTGTTCTATGGTAAGAAGAGTCACTATTGCGCTCCCATTGTCTTAAACAGGGCAAATAGCACTGGTGTCTGTTCCCAGCATGTAAAGTGTATTGGACTGAAGAGGATCTACTGTTCTTGTCAGTTTCCTAAGCAGAGTTGAACTAGATATGGCCCGTGTGTGTATGAAGCACAGTTCTTTTGTTCTGAGCAAGCTCACTCTTCTGGCCAATAGGAAACACAGTAAAGTAGAACAGTGCTCTTTTCTCAAAAGCAGAGTGTGTTTCTTGTAAGGCGAGCTAGCGTTTTTTTCGCAGTCCTAAATGGAGTTGAATCACATGCAGTTTCTGGTCCTACGAGCAAGAGTTGTTTTCTGGTGAAAAGAGTCAATATTGCGCTCCCATTGTCATACACATTACAAATAGCACTGGCGTCTGTTCCCAGCATGTACAGTGTATTGGACTGAAGAGGATATACTGTTCTTGTCAGTTTCCTAAGCAGAATTGAACTAGATATGGCCGTGTGTGTAGGAAGCACAGTTCTTTTGTTCTGAGCAAGCTCACTGTTCTGGCCCTATAGGAAACACAGTAGAGTAGAAGAGTGATCTTTTTTCAAAAGCAGAGTGTTTTGCTTGTAAGGCGTCCTAGTGTTTGTTTCCCAGTCCTAAATCGAGTTGAATCACATGCAGTTTCTGGTCCTACGAGCAAGAGTATTTTTCTGATAAGAAGAGTCACTATTCCACTCCCATTGACATACACATTACAAATATGCTGGCGTCTGTTCCCAGCATGTACAGTGTATTGGACTGAAGAGTATCTACTGTTCTTGTCAGTTTCCTAAGCAGAATTGAACTAGATATGGCCGTGTGTGTAGGAAGCACAGTTCTTTTATTCTGAGCAAGCTCTCTGTTCTGGCCCTATAAAAACACAGTAGAGTAGAAGAGTGATCTTTTCTCAAAAGCAGAGTGTGTTTCTTGTAAGGCGAGCTAGTGTTTGTTTTCCAGTCCTAAAAGGAGTTGAATCACATGCCGTTTTTGGTCCTACGAGCAAGAGTTATTTTCTGGTAAGGAAAGTCACTATTGTGCTCCCATTGCCATACTCAGTGCAAATAGCACTGGCATCTGTTCCCAGCAAGTACAGTGTATTGGACTGAAGAGGAGCTACTGTTCCTGTCAGTTTCCTAAGCAGAGTTGAACTACATATGGCCCGTGTGTGTGAAACACAATTCTTTTGTTCTGAGCAAGCTCAATTTTCAGACCCCATAGTAAACACAGTAGAATAGAAGTGTGCTCTTTTCTCAAAAGCAGAGTGTGTTTCTTGTAAGGCTAGCTAGTGTTTGTTTCCCAGTCAGAAACGGAGTTGAATCCCATGCTGTTTCTGGTCCTAGGAGCAAGAGTTTTTTTCTGGTAAAAAGAGTCACTATTTCGCTCCCATTGCCATACACAGTGCAAATAGCACTCGCGTCTGCTCCCAGCAAGTACAGTGTATTGGACTGAATAGGAGCTACTGTTCTTGTCAGTTTCCTAAGCAGAGTTGAACTAGATATAGCCCTTGTGTGTAGGAAGCACAGTTCTTTTGTTCTGAGCAAGCTCACTGTTCTGGCCCTACAGGAAACACAGTAGAGTAGAAGAGTGCTCTTTTCTCAAAAGCAGAGTTTTTTTCTTGTAAGGTGAGCTAGCGTTTGTTTCCCAGTCCTAAATGGAGTTGAATCACATGCAGTTTTTGGTCCTACAAGCAAGGGATGTTTTCTGGTAAAAAAAGTCACTATTGTGCTCCCTTTGCCATAAACAGTGCAAAGAGCACTCGAGTCAGTTCCCAGCAAGTACAGTGTATTGGACTGAAGAGGAGCTACTGTTCCTGTCAGTTTCCTAAGCAGAGTTGAACGAGATAAGGCCCGTGTGTTTAGGAAGCACAGTTCTTTTGTTCTGAGCAAGCTCACTGTTCTGGTCCTATAGGAAACACAGAAGAGTAGAAGAGTGCTCTTTTCTCAAAAGCAGAGTGTGTTTCTTGTAAGGTGAGCTAGCATTTGGTTCCCAGTCCTAAATGGAGTTGAATTACATGCAGTTTCTTGTCCTATGAGCAAGAGTTGTTTTCTCGTAAGAAGAGTCACTATTGCGCTCCTATTGCCATACACAGTGCTAACAACTCTCGCTACTGTTCTTTGCAAGTACAGTGTATTGGACTGAAGAGGAGCTACTGTTCTTGTCAGTTTCATAAGCAGAGTTGAACTAGATATGGCCCGTGTGTGTAGGAAGCACAGTTCTTTTGTTCTGAGCAAGCTCACTGTTCGGACACCATACGAAACACAGTAGAGTAGAAGAGTGCTCTTTTCTCAAAAGCAGAGTGTATTTCTTGTAAGGCGAGCTAGCGTTTGTTTCCCAGTCCTAAATAGAGTTGAATCACATGTAGTTTCTGATCCTAGTAGCAAGAGTTGTTTTCTGGTAAGAAGAGTCACTATTGTGCTCCCATTGTCATACACAGGGCAAATAGAACAGGCGTCTGTTTCCTGCATGTACAGTGTATTGGACTGAAGAGGATCTACTGTTCTTGTCAGTTTCCTAAGCAGAGTTGAACTAGATATGGCTCGTGTGTGTAGGAAGCACAGTTCTTTTGTTCTGAGCAAGCTCACCGTTTTGGCCCTATAGGAAACAAAGTAGAGTAGAAGAGTGCTCTTTTCTCAAAAGCAGAGTGTGTTTCTTGTAAGGCGAGCTAGCTTTGTTTCCCAGTCCTAAATGGAGTTGAATCCCATGCAGTTTCTGGTCCTACGAGCAAGAGTCGTTTTCTGGTAAGAAGAGTCACTCTTGCGCTCCCATTGCCATACACAGTGCAAATAGCACTCGCGTCTGCTCCCAGCAAGTACAGTGTATTGGACTGAAGAGGAGCTACTGTTCTTGCCAGTTTCTTAAACAGAGTTGAACTAGATATGGCCCGTGTGTGTAGGAGCACAGTTCTTTTGTTCTGAGCAAGCTCACTGTTCTGGTCCTGTAGGAAACACAGAAGAGTAGAAGAGTGCTCTTTTCTCAAAAGCAAAGTGTGTTTATTGTAAGGTGAGCTAGCGTTTGTTTGCCAGTCCTAAATGGAGTTGAATTACATGCATTTTCTGGTCCTATGAGCAAGAGTTGTTTTCAGGTAAGAAGAGTCACTATTGTGCTACCATTGCCATACACAGTGCAAACAACACTCACTACTGTTCTTTGCAAGTACAGTGTATTGGACAGATGAAGAGCTACTGTTCTTGTCAGTTTCCTAAGCAGAGTTGAACTAGATATGGCCCGTGTGTGGAGGAAGCACAGTTCTTTTGTTCTGAGCAAGCTCACTGTTTTGGCCCTATAGGAAACACAGTAGAGTAGAAGAGTGCTCTTTTCTCAAAAGCAGAATGTGTTTCTTGTAAGGCAAGCTAGCGTTTGTATCCCAGTCCTAAATGTAGTTGAATCACATGCAGTTTCTGGTCCTACGAGCAAGAGTTGTTTTATGGTAAGAAGAGTCACTATTGCGCTCGCATTGTCATACACAGGGCAAATAGCACTGGCGTCTGTTCCCAGCATGTAAAGTGTATTGGATTGAAGAGGATCTACTGTTCTTGTCAGTTTCCTAACCACAGTTGAACTAGATATGGCCTGTGTGTGTAGGAAGCACAGTTCTTTTGTTCTGAGCAAGCTCACTGTTCTGGCCCTGTAGGAAACACAGTAGAGTAGAAGAGTGCTCTTTTCTCAAAAGCAGAGTATGTTTCTTGTAAGGCGAGCTAGATTTTGTTTCCCAGTCCTATATGGAGTTGAATCACATGCAGTTTCTGGTCCTACGAGCAAGCGTTGTTTTCTGGTAAGAAGAGTCACTATTTCCCTCCCATTATCATACACAGGGCAAATAGCACTGGCGTCTATTCCCAGCAAGTACAGTGTATTGGACTGAAGATGATCTACTGTTCTTGTCAGTTTCCTAAGCAGAGTTGAACTAGATATGGCCCGTGTGTGTAGGAAGCACAGTTCATTTGTTCTGAGCAAGCTCACTGTTCGGACCCCATAGAAAACACAGTAGAATAGAAGAGTGCTCTTTTCTCAAAAACAGAGTATGTTTCTTGTAAGGCGAGCTAGCGTTTGTTTCCCAGTCCAAAATGGAGTTGAATCACATGCAGTTACTGGTCCTACGAGCAAGGAATGTTTTCTGGTAAGGAAAGTCACTATTGCGCTCCTATTGCCATACACAGTGCAAACAACACTCGCTACTGTTCTTTGCAAGTACAGTGTATTGGACAGAAGAGGAGCTACTGTTCTTGTGAGTTTCCTAAGCAGAGTTGAACTAGATATGGCCCGTGTGTGTAGGAAGCACAGTTCTTTTGTTCTGAGCAAGCTCACTTTTCGGACCCCATAGGAAACACCGTAGAGTAGAAGAGTGCTCTTTTCTCAAAAGCAGAGTGTATTCCTTGTAAGGCCAGCTAGCGTTTGTTTCCCAGTCCTAAATGGAGTTGAATCACATGTAGTTTCTGATCCTAAGAGAAAGAGTTGTTTTCTGGTAAGAAGAGTCACTATTGCGCTCCCATTGTCATACACAGGGCAAATAGCACTGGCGTCTGTTCCCAGCATGTACAGTGTATTGCACTGAAGAGGATCTACTGTTCTTGTCAGTTACCTAAGAAGAGTTGAACTAGAAATGGCCCGTGAATGTAGGAAGCACAGTTCTTTTGTTCTGAGCAAGCTCATTGTTCTGACTCCTTAGGAAACACAGTAGAATAGAAGTGTGCTCTTTTCTCAAAAGCAGAGTGTGTTTCTTGTAAGGCTAGCTAGTGTTAGTTTCCCAGTAAGAAATAGATTTGAATCTCATGAGTTTCTGGTCCTATGAGCAAGAGTTGTTTTCTGGTAAGAGGAGTCACTATTTCGCTCCCATTGCCATACACAGTGCAAATAGGACTCGCGTCTGCGACTTGCAAGTACAGTGCATTGGACTGAAGAGGAGCTACTGTTCTTGTCATTTTGCTAAGCAGACTTGAACTAGATATGCCCCGTTTGTGTAGGAAGCACAGTTCTTTTGTTCTGAGCAAGCTCACTGTTCTGGCCCTGTAGGAAACACAGTAGAGTAGAAGAGTGCTCTTTTTTCAGAAGCAGAATGTGTTTCTTGTAAGGCGAGCTAGCGTTTGTTTCCCAGTCCTAAATGGAGTTGAATCACATGCAGTTTCTGGTCCTACGAGCAAGAGTTGTTTTCTTTTAAGAAGAGTCACTATTGTGCTACCATTGCCATACACAGTGCAAATAGCACTCGCGTCTGTTCCCAGCAAGTACAGTGTATTGGACAGAAGAGGAGCTACTGTTCTTGTCAGTTTCCTAAGCAGAGTTGAACTAGATATGGCCCCTGTGTGTAGGAAGTACACTTCTTTTGTTCTGAGCAAGCTCACTCTTCTGGCCCTATAGGAAACTCAGTAGAGTAGAAGAGTGCTCGTTTCTCAAAAACAGAATGTGTTTCTTGTAAGGCGAGCTTGCGTTTGTTTTCCAGTCCTAAATGGAGTTGAATCACATGCAGTTTCTAGTCCTATGAGCAAGAGTTGTTCTATGGTAAGAAGAGTCACTATTGCGCTCCCATTGTCTTAAACAGGGCAAATAGCACTAGTGTCTGTTCCCAGCATGTAAAGTGTATTGGACTGAAGAGGATCTACTGTTCTTGTCAGTTTCCTAAGCAGAGTTGAACTAGATATGGCCCGTGTGTGTAGGAAGCACAGTTCTTTTGTTCTGAGCAAGCTCACTCTTCTGGCCAATAGGAAACACAGTAAAGTAGAACAGTGCTCTTTTCTCAAAAGCAGAGTGTGTTTCTTGTAAGGCGAGCTAGCGTTTATTTCCCAGTCCTAAATGGAGTTGAATCACATGCAGTTTCTGGTCCTACGAGCAAGAGTTGTTTTCTGGTAAGAAGAGTCACTATTGTGCTACAATTTCCATACACAGTGCAAATAGCACTCGCGTCTGTTCCCAGCAAGTACAGTGTATTGGACAGAAGAGGACCTACTGTTCTTGTCAGTTTCCTAAGCAGAGTTGAACTAGCTATGGCCCGTGTGTGTAGGAAGCACAGTTGTTTTGTTCTGAGCAAGCTCAATTTTCGGACCAAATAGTAAATACAATAGAGTAGAAGAGTGCTCTTTTCTCAAAAGCAGAGTGTGTTTTTGTAAGGCTAGCTAGTGTTTGTTTCCCAGGTCTAAATGGAGTTGAATCACATGCAGTTTTTGGTCCTGTGAGCAAGGGATGTTTTCTGGTAAGGAAAGTCACTATTGTGCTCCCTTTGCCATACACGGTGCAAATAGCACTCGCGTCTGTTCCCAGCAAGTACAGTGTATTCGACAGAAGAGGAGCTAATATTCTTGTCAGTTTCCTAAGGAGAGTTGAACTAGATATGGCCCGTGTGTGTGAAGCACAGTTCTTTTGTTCTGAGCAACCTCAATTTTCGGACACCATAGTAAACACAGTAGAATAGAAGAGTGCTCTTTTCTCAAAAGCAGAGTGTGTTTCTTGTAAGGCTAGCTAGTGTTTGTTTCCCAGTCAGAAACGGAGTTGAATCCCATGCTGTTTCTGGTCCTACGAGCAAGAGTTGTTTTCTGGTAAGAAGAGTCACTATTTCGCTCCCATTGCCATACACAGGGCAAATAGCACTCTCGTCTGCTCCCAGCAAGTACAGTGTATTGGACTGAAGAGGAGCTACTCTTCTTGTCAGTTTCCTAAGCAGAGTTGAACTAGATATAGCCCGTGTGTGTAGAAAGCACAGTTCTTTTGTTCTGAGCAAGCTCACTGTTCTGGCCCTGTAGCAAACACAGTAGAGTAGAAGAGTGCTCTTTTCTCAAAAGCAGAGTGTGTTTCTTGTAAGGTTGAGCTAGCGTCTGTTTCCCAGTCCGAAATGGAGTTGAATCACATGCAGTTTCTGGTCCTACGAACAAGGGATGTTTTCTGGTAAGGAAAGTCACTATTGTTCTCCCTTTGCCATAAACAGTGCAAATAGCACTCGTGTCTGTTCCCAGCAAGTACAGTGTATTGGACTGAAGAGGAGCTACTGTTCTTGTCAGTTTCCTAAGCAGAGTTGAACGAGATATGGCCCGTGTGTGTAGGAAGCACAGTTCTTTTGTTCTGAGCAAGCTCACTGTTCTGGTCCTATAGGAAATACAGAAGAGTAGAAGAGTGCTCTTCTCTCAAAAGCAGAGTGTGTTTCTTGTAAGGTGAGCTAGCATTTGTTTCCCAGTCCTAAATGGAGTTGAATTACATGCAGTTTCTTGTCCTATGAGCAAGAGTTGTTTTCTGGTAAGAAGAGTCACTATTGCTCTCCTATTGCCATACACAGTGCAAACAACACTCGCTAATGTTCTTTGCAAGTACAGTGTATTGGACAGAAGAGGAGCTACTGTTCTTGTCAGTTTCCTAAGCAGAGTTGAACTAGATATGGCCCGTGTGTGTAGGAAGCACAGTTCTTTTGTTCTGAGCAAGCTCACTGTTCGGACCTTATAGGAAACACAGTATAGTAGAACAGTGCTCTTTTCTCAAAAGCAGAGTGTGTTTCTTGTAAGGCGAGCTAGCGTTTGTTTTCCAGTCTTAAATGGAGTTGAATCACATGCAGTTTCTGATCCTAGGAGCAAGAGTTGTTTTCTGGTAAGAAGAGTCACTATTGCCCTCCCATTGTCATACACAGGGCAAATAGCACTGGCGTCTGTTCCCAGCATGTACAGTGTATTGGACTGAAGAGGATCTACTGTTCATGTCAGTTTCCTAAGCAGAGTTGAACTAGATATGGCCCGTGTGTGTAGGAAGCACAGTTCTTTTGTTCTGAGCAAGCTCACTGTTTTGGCCCTAAAGGAAACACAGTAGAGTAGAAGAGTGCTCTTTTCTCAAAAGCAGAGTGTGTTTCTTGTAAGGCGAGCTAGCTTTTGTTTCCCAGTCCTAAATGTAGTTGAATCACATGCAGTTTCTGGGCCTACATGCACGAGTTGTTTTCTTGTAAGAAGAGTCACTATTTCGCTCCCATTGCCATACACAGGGCAAATAGGACTCGCGTCTGTTCAAGGATGTACGGTGTATTGGACTGAAGAGGATCTACTGTTCTTGTCAGTTTCCTAAGCAAAGTTGAACTAGATATGGCCCGCGTGTGTAGGAAGTACACTTCTTTTGTTCTGAGTAAGCTCACTCTTCTGGCCCTATAGGAAACTCAGTAGAATAGAAGAGTGCTCTTTTCTCAAAAGCAGAGTGTGTTTCTTGTAAGGCGAGCTAGCGTTTTTTTCCCAGTCCTAAATGTAGTTGAATCACATGCAGTTTCTGGTCCTACGAGCAAGAGTTGTTTTCTGGTAAGAAGAGTCACTATTGCGCTCCCTTTGTCATACACAGGGCAAAATCACTGGCGTCTGTTCCCAGCATGTACAGTGTATTGGACTGAAGTTGATATACTGTTCTTGTCAGTTTCCTAAGCAGAGTTGAACTAGATATGGCCCGTGTGTGTAGGAAGCACATTTCTTTTGTTCTGAGCAAGGTCACTGTTCGAACCCCACAGGAAACACAGTGGAATAGAAGAGTGCTCTTTTCTCAAAAGCAGAGTGTTTCTTGTAAGGCGAGCTAGAGTTTGTTTCCCAGTCCAAAATGGAGTTGAATCACATGCAGTTTCTGGTGCTACGAGCAAGGGAAGTTTTCTGGTAAGGAAAGTAACTATTGTGCTCCCTTTGCAATAAACAGTGCAAATAGCACTCACGTCTGTTCCCAGCAAGTACAGTGTATTCGACAGAAGAGGAGCTACTGTTCTTGTCAGTTTCCTAAGGAGAGTTGAACTAGATATGACCTGTGTGTGTGAAGCACAGTTCTTTTGTTCTGAGCAAGCTCAATTTTCGGACACCATAGTAAACACAGTAGAGTAGAAGAGTGCTCTTTTCTCAAAAGCAGAGTGTGTTTCTTGTAAGGCTAGCTAGTGTTTGTTTCCCAGTCACAAACGGAATTGAATCCCATGCAGTTTCTGGTCCTACGAGCAAGAGTTGTTTTCTGGTAAGAAGAGTCACTATTTCGCTCCCATTGCCATACACAGGCCAAATAGCACTCCCGTCTGCTCCCAGCAGGTACAGTGTATTGGACTGAAGAAGAGCTACTTTTCTTGTCAGTTTCCTAAGCAGAGTTGAACTAGATATAGCCCGTGTGTGTAGAAAGCACAGTTCTTTTGTTCTGAGCAAGCTCACTGTTCTGGTCCTGTAGGAAACACAATAGAGTAGAAGAGTGCTCTTTTCTCAAAAGCAGAGTGTGTTTCTTGTAAGGTTGAGCGAGTGTTTGTTTCCCAGTCCGAAATGGAGTTGAATCACATGCAGTTTTTGGTCCTACGAACAAGGGATGTTTTCTGGTAAGGAAAGTCACTATTGTGCTCCCTTTGCCATAAACAGTGCAAATAGCACTCGTGTCTGTTCCCAGCAAGTACAGTGTATTGGACTGAAGAGGAGCTACTGTTCTTGTCAGTTTCCTAAGCAGAGTTGAACGAGATATGGCCCGTGTGTGTGGGAAACACAGATCTTTTGTTCTGAGCAAGCTCACTGTTCTGGTCCTATAGAAAACACAGAAGAGTAGAAGAGTGATCTTTTCTCAAAAGCAGAGTGTGTTTCTTGTAAGGTGAGCTAGCATTTTTTCCCAGTCCTAAATGGAGTTGAATTACATGGAGTTTCTTGTCCTTTGAGCAAGAGTTGTTTTCTGGTAAGAAGAGTAACTATTGCGCTCCTATTGCCATACACAGTGCAAACAACACTCGCTACTGTTCTTTGCAAGTACAGTGTATTGGACTGAAGAGGAGCTACTGTTCTTGTCAGTTTCCTAAGCAGAGTTGAACTAGATATGGCCCGTGTGTGTAGGAAGCACAGTTCTTTGGTTCTGAGCAAGCTCACCTTTCTGACCCCTTAGGAAACACAGTAGAGTAGAAGAGTGCTCTTTTCTCAAAAGCAGAGTGTGTTTCTTGTAAGGCGAGCTAGCGTTTGTTTCCCAGTCCTAAATGGAGTTCATCACATTCAGTTTCTGGTCCTATGAGCAAGAGTTGTTTGATGGTAAGAAGAGTCACTATTGCGCTCCCTTTGACATACACAGGGCAAATAGCACTGGCGTCTGTTCCCAGGATGTAAAGTGTATTGGACTGAAGAGAATCTACTGTTCTTGTCAGTTTCCTAAGCAGAGTTGAACTAGATATGGCCCGTGTGTGTAGGAAGCACAGTTCTTTTGTTCTGAGCTAGAACACTCTTCTGGCCTAAAGAAACACAATAGAGTAGAAGAGAGCTCTTTTCTCAAAAGCAGAGTGTGTTTCTTGTAAGACGAGCTTGCGTTTGTTTCCCAGTCCTAAATGGAGTTGAATCACATGCAGTTTCTGGTCCTACGAGCAAGAGTTTTTTTCTGGAAAGGAAAGTCACTATTGTGCTCCCTTTGCCATACACAGGGCAAATAGCACTCGCGTCTGTTCCCAGCAAGTACAGTGTATTGGACTGAAGAGGAGCTACTGCTCTTGTCAGTTTCCTAAGCAGAGTTTAACTAGATATGGCCGTGTGTGTAGGAAGCACAGTTCTTTGTTCTGAGCAAGCTCACTGTTTCGACCCCATAGGAAACACAGTAGAATAGAAGAGTGCTCTTTTCTCAAAAGCAGAGTGTGTTTTGTAAGGCGAGCTCGTGTTTGTTTCGCAGTCCTAAATGGAGTTGAATCACATGCAGTTTCTGATCATACGAGCAAGAGTTGTTTTCTGGTAAGAAGAGTCACTATTGCCCTCCCATTGTCATACACAGGGCAAATAGCACTCGCGTCTGTTCCCAGCATGTACAGTGTATTGGACTGAAGATGATCTACTGTTCTTGTCAGTTTCCTAAGCAGAGTTGAACTAGATAAGGCCCGTGTGTGTAGGAAGCACAGTTCTTTTGTTCTGAGCTAGCTCACTCTTCTGGCCTATAGGAACACAGTAGAGTAGAAGAGTGCTCTTCTCTCAAAAGCAGAGTGTGTTTCTTGTAAGATGAGCTTGCGTTTGTTTCCCAGTCCTAAATGGAGTCGAATCACAGGAAGTTTCTGGTCCTACGAGCAAGGGATGTTTTCTGGTAAGGAAAGTCACTATTGTGCTCCCTTTGCCATAAACAGTGCAAATAGCACTCACGTCTGTTCCCAGCAAGTACAGTGTATTGGACTGAAGAGGAGCTACTGTTCTTGTCAGTTTCCTAAGCAGAGTTGAACGAGATATGGCCCGTGTGTGTAGGAAGCACAGTTCTTTTGTTCTGAGCAAGCTCACTCTTTTGGTCCTATAGGAAACAAAGAAGAGTAGAAGTGTGCTCTTTTCTCAAAAGCATAGTGTGTTTCTTGTAAGGTGAGCTAGCGTTTTTTTCCCAGTTTTAAATGGAGTTGAATTACATGCAGTTTCTTGTCCTATGAGCAAGAGTTGTTTTCTGGTAAGAAGAGTCACTATTGCGCTCCTATTGCCATACACAGTGCAAACAACACTCGCTACTGTTCTTTGCAAGTACAGTGTATTGGACTGAAGAGGAGCTACTGTTCTTGTCAGTTTCCTAAGCAGAGTTGAACTAGATATGGCCCGTGTGTGTAGGAAGCACAGTTCTTTTGTTCTGAGCAAGCTCACTGTTCGGACCCCATAGGAAACACAGTAGAGTAGAAGAGTGCTCTTTTCTCAAAAGCAGAGTGTGTTTCTTATAAGGCGAGCTAGCGTTTGTTTCCCAGTCCTAAATGGAATTGAATCACATGCAGTTTCTGATCCTAGGAGCAAGAGTTGTTTTCGGGTAAGAAGAGTCACTATTGCGCTCCCATTGCCATACACAGGGCAAAAAGGACTCGCGCCTGTTCCCAGGATGTACAGTGTATTGGACTGAAGAGGATCTACTGTTCTTGTCAGTTTCCTAAGCAAAGTTGAACTAGATATGGTCCGTGTGTGTTAGAAGTACACTTCTTTTGTTCGGAGGAACCTCACTCTTCTGGCCCTATAAGAAACACAGTAGAGTAGAAGAGTGCTCTTTTCTCAAAAGCAGAATGTGTTTCTTGTAAGGCGAGCTAGCGTTTGTTTCCCATTCCTAAATGGAGTTGAATCACATGCAGTTTCTGGTCCTACGAGCAAGAGTTTTTTTCTGGTAAGAAGAGTCACTTTTGCCCTCCCATTTTCATACACAGGGCAAATAGCACTGGCGTCTGTTCCCAGCATGTACAGTGTATTGGACTGAATATGATCTACTGTTTTTGTCAGTTTCCTAAGCAGAGTTGAACTAGATATGGCCCGTGTGTGTAGGAAGCACAGTTCTTTTGTTCTGAGCAAGCTCACTGTTCGGACCCCATAGGAATCACAGTAGAATAGAAGAGTGCTCTTTTCTCAAAAGCAGAGTGTGTTTCTTGTAAGGCGAGCTAGCGTTTGTTTCCCAGTCCAAAATGGAGTTGAATCACATGCAGTTTCTGGTCCTACGAGCAAGGGATGTTTTCTGGTAAGGAAAGTCACTATTGTGCTCCCTTTGCCATAAACAGTGCAAATTGCACTCACGTCTGTTCCCAGCAAGTACAGTGTATTGGACTGAAGAGGAGCTACTGTTCTTGTCAGTTTTTTAAGCAGAGTTGAATGAGATATGGCCCGTGTGTGTAGGAAGCACAGTTCTTTTGTTTTGAGCAAGCTCACTGTTTTGGTCATATAGGAAACACAGAAGAGTAGAAGAGTGCTCTTTTCTCAAAAGCATAGTGTGTTTCTTGTAAGGTGAGCTAGCGTTTGTTTCCCAGTCCTAAATGGAGTTGAATTAGATGCAGTTTCTTGTCCTATGAGCAAGAGTTGTTTTCTGGTAAGAAGAGTCACTATTGTGCTCCTATTGCCATAAACAGTACAAACAACACTCGCTACTGTTCTTTGCAAGTACAGTGTATTGGATAGAAGAGAAGCTACTGTTCTTGTCAGTTTCCTAAGCAGAGTTGAACTAGATATGGCCCGTGTGTGTAGGAAGCACAGTTCTTTTGTTCTGAGCAAGCTCACTGTTCGGACCCCATAGGAAACACAGTAGAGTAGAAGAGTGCTCTTTTCTCAAAAGCAGAGTGTGTTTCTTGTAAGGTGAGCTAGAGTTTGTTTCCCAGTCCTAAATGGAATTGAATCACATGCAGTTTCTGTTCCTAGGAGCAAGAGTTGTTTTCTGGTAAGAAGAGTCACTATTGCGCTCCCATTGTCATACACAGGGCAAATAGCACTGGCGTCTGTTCCCAGCACGTACAGTGTATTGGACTGAAGAGGATCTACTGTTCTTGTCAGTTTCCTAAGCAGAGTTGAACTAAATATGGCCCGTGTGTGTAGGAAGCACAGTTCTTTTGTTCTGAGCAAGCTCACTGTTTTGGCCCTATAGGAAACACAATAGAGTAGAAGAGTGCTCTTTTCTCAAAAGCAGAGTGTGTTTCTTATAAAGCGAGCTAGCATTTGTTTCCCAGTCCTAAAGGTAGTTGAATCACACGCAGTTTCTGGTCCTACAAGCAAGAGTTGTTTTCTAGTAAGAAGAGTCACTATTGTGCTCCCATTGCCATACACAGGGCAAAAAGGACAAGCGTCTGTTCCCAGGATGTACAGTGTATTGGACTGAAAAGGATCTACTGTTCTTGTCAGTTTCCTAAGCAAAGTTGAACTAGATATGGCCCGTGTGTGTTAGAAGTACACTTCTTTTGTTCTGAGCAAGCTCACTCTTCTGGCCCTATAGGAAACAGTGTATAGTAGAAGAGTGCTCTTTTCTCAAAAGCAGAATGTGTTTCTTGTAAGGCGAGCTAGCGTTTGTTTCGCAGTCCTAAATGGAGTTGAATCACATGCAGTTTCTGGTCCTATGATGCAAGAGTTGTTTTCTGGTAAGAAAAGTCACTGTTGCCCCCCATTGTCATACACAGGGCAAGTAGCACTGGCGTCTGTTCCCCGCATGTACAGTGTATTGGACTGAAGATGATCTACTGTTCTTGTCAGTTTCCTAAGCAGAGTTGAACTAGATATGGCCCGTGTGTGTAGGAAGCACAGTTCTTTTGTTCTGAGCAAGCTCACTGTTCGGACCCCATAGGAAACACAGTAGAATAGAAGAGTGCTCTTTTCTCAAAAGCAGAGTGTGTTTCTTGTAAGGCGAGCTAGCGTTTGTTTCCCAGTCCAAAATGGAGTTGAATCACATCCAGTTTCTGGTCCTACGAGCAAGGGATATTTTCTGGTAAGGAAAGTCACTATTGTGCTCCCTTGCCATAAACAGTGCAAATTGCACTCATGTCTGTTCCCAACAAGTACAGTGTATTGGACTGAAGAGGAGCTACTTTTCTTGTCAGTTTTTTAAGCAGAGTTGAATGAGATATGGCCCGTGTGTGTAGGAAGCACAGTTCTTTTGTTCTGATCAAGCTCACTGTTCTGGCCCTATAGGAAAGACAGAAGAGTAGAAGAGTGCTCTTTTCTCAAAAGCAGATGTGTTTCTTGTAAGGGGAGCTAGCGTTTGTTTCCCAGTCGTAAGTGGAGTTGAATTAGATGCAGTTTCTTGTCCTATGAGCTAGAGTTGTTTTCTGGTAAGAAGAGTCACTATTGTGCTACCATTGTCATACACAGTACAAGTAGCACTATCTTCTGTTCCCAGCAAGTACAGTGTATTGGACAGAAGAGGAGCTACTGTTCTTGTCAGATTCCTAAGCAGAGTTGAACTAGATATGGCCCGTGTGTGTGAAGCACAGTTCTTTTGTTCTGAGCAAGCTCAATTTTCGGACCCCATAGTAAACACAGTAGAGTAGAAGAGTGCTCTTTTCTCAAAAGCAGAGTGTGTTTCTTGTAAGGCGAGCTAGCGTTTGTTTCCCAGTCCTAAATCGAGTTGAATCACATGCAGTTTCTGGTTCGACGAGCAAGAGTTGTTTTTGCTAAGAAGAGTCACTATTGCGCACCCTCTCTCATTCACAGTGCAAATAGCACTGGCGTCTGTTCCAGGCAAGTACAGTGTATTGGACTGAAGAGGATCTACTGTTCTTGTCAGTTTCCTAAGCAGAGTTGAACTAGATATGGCCCGTGTGTGTAGGAAGCACGGTTCTTTTGTTCTGAGCAAGCTCACTGTTCGGACTCTATAGGAAACACAGTAGAGTAGAAGTGTGACCTTGTCTCAAAGCAGAGCGTGTCTCTTGTAAGGCGAGCTAGCGTTTTTTTCCCAGTCTTAAGTGGAGTTGAATAACATGCAGTTTCTGGTCCTATGAGCAAGAGTTGTTTTCTGGTAAGAAGAGTCACTATTGTGCTCCCATTGCTGTACACAGTGCAAATAGCCCTCGCGTCTGTTCCCAGCAAGTACAGTGTATTGGACTGAAGAGGAGCTACTGTTCTTGTCAGTTTCCTAAGCAGAGTTGAACTAGATATGGCCCGTGTGTGTAGGAAGTACAGTTCTTTTGTTCTGAGCAAGCTCTCTGTTTTGGCCCTACAGGAAACATAGTAGAATAAAAGAGTGCTCTTTTCTCAAAAGCAGAGTGTGTTTCTTGTAAGGTGAGCTAGCGTTTGTTTCCCAGTGTTAAATGGAGTTGAATCCCATGCAGTTTCTGGTCCTACGAGCAAGAGTTGTTTTCTGGTAAGAAGAGTCACTGTTGTGCTCCCTTTGTCATACACAGGGCAAATAGCACTGGCGTCTGTTCCCAGAATGTACAGTGTATTGGACTGCAGAGGAGCTACTGTTCTTGTCAGTTTCCTAAGCAGAGTTGAACTAGATATAGCCCGTGTGTGTAGGAAGCACAGTTCTTTTGTTCTGAGCTAGCTCACTGTTCGGACCCCATAGGAAACACAGTAGAGTAGAACAGTGCTCTCTTCTCAAAAGCAGAGTGTGTGTCTTGTAAGGCGAGCTAGTGTTTGTTTCCCAGTCCTAAATGGAGTTGAATCACATTCAGGTTCTGCTCCTATGAGCAAGTGTTGTTTTCTGTTAAGAAGAGTCACTATTGTGCTCCCATTGTCATACACAGGGCAAATAGCACTGGTGTCTGCTCCCAGCAAGTACAGTGTATTGGACTGAAGAGGAGCTACTGTTCTTGTCAGTTTCCTAAGCAGACTTGAACTAGATATGCCCCGTGTATGCATGAAACACAGTTCTTTTGTTCTGAGCAAGCTCACTGTCCTGGCCATTTAGGAAACACGGTAGAGTAGATGAGTACCCTTTTCCCAAAATCAGAGTGTGTTTCTTGTAAGGCAAGCTAGCGTTTGTTTTCCAGTCCTAAATGGAGTTGAATCACATGCAGTTTTTGGTCCCACGAGCAAGAATTGTTTTCTGGTAAGGAAAGTAACTATTGCGCTCCCTTTCTCATACACAGTGCAAATAGCACACGCGACTTTTCCCAGCAAGTACAGTGTATTGGACTGAAGAGGAGCTACTGTTCTTGTCAGATTCCTAAGCAGAGTTGAACTAGATATTGCCCGTGTGTGTAGGAAGCACAGTTCTTTTGTTCTGAGCAAGCTCAATGTTCTGGCCCTATAGGAAACACATTAGAGTAGAATACTGCTCTTTTCTCAAAAGCAGAGTGTGTTTCTTGTAAGGCAAGCTAGCGTTTGTTTCCCAGTCCTAAATGGAGTTGAATCACATGCAGTTTCTGGTCCTAAGAGCAATAGTTGTTTTCTGGTAAGAAGAGTCACTATTGCGCTCCCATTGCCATACACAGTGCAAATAGCACTGGCGTCTGTTCCCAGCATGTACAGTGTATTGCACTGAAGAGGATCTACTGTTCTGGTCAGTTTCCTAAGCAGAGTTGAACTAGATATAGCCCGTGTGTGTAGGAAGCACAGTTCTTTTGTTCTGAGCAAGCTGACTGTTCGGACCCCATAGGAAACACTGTAGAGTAGAAGAGTGCTCTTTTCTCAATAGCAGAGTGTGTTTCTTGTAAGGCGAGCTAGCGTTTGTTTTCCAGTCCTAAATGGAGTTGAATCACATGCAGTTTCTGGACCTACGAGCAAGAGTTGTTTTCTGGTAAGAAGAGTCACTATTTCGCTCCCATTGTCATACACAGGGCAAATAGCACTGGCGTCTGCTCCCAGCAAGTACAGTGTATTGGACTGAAGACGAGCTACTGTTCTTGTCAGTTTCCTAATCAGAGTTGAACTAGATATAGCCCGTGTGTGTAGGAAGCACACTTCTTTTGTTCTGAGCAAGCTCACTGTTCTGGCCCTATAGGATACACAGTAGAGTAGAAGAGTGCTCTTTTCTCAAAAGCAGAGTGTGTTGCTTGTAAGGCGAGCTAGCGTTTGTTTCCCAGTCCTAAATGTAGTTGAATCCCATGCAGTATTTCATCCTATGAGCAAGAGTTGTTTTCTGGTAAGAAGAGTCACTATTGTGCTCCCATTGTCATACAAAAAGCAAATAGCACTGTCGTCTGTTCCCAGCATGTACAGTGTATTGGACTGAAGAGAATCTACTGTTCTTGTCAGTCTCCTAAGCAGAATTGAACTAGATATGGCCGTGTGTGTAGGAAGCACAGTTCTTTTGTTCTGAGCAAGCTCACCCTCTGGCCCTATAAGAAACACAGTAGAGTAGAAGAGTGCTCTTTTCTCAAAATCAGAGTGTGTTGTTTGTAAGGCAAGCTAGCGTTTGTTTTCCAGTCCTAAATGGAGTTGAATCACTTGCAGTTGTTGGTCCCACGAGCAAGAGTTGTTTTCTGGTAAGGAAAGTCACTATTGTGCTCCCATTGCCATGCACAGTGCAAAGAGCACTCGCGTCTGATCTCAGCAAGTGCAGTGTATTGTACTGAAGAGGAGGTATTGTTCTTGTCATTTTCCTAAGCAGTGTTGAACTAGATATGGACCGTGTGTGTAGGAAGCACAGTTCTTTTGTTCTGAGCAAGCTCACTGTTCGGACCCCATAGGAAACACAGTAGAGTAGAAGAGTGCTCTTTTCTCACAAGCAGAGTGTGTTTCTTGTAAGGCGAGCTAGCGTTTGTTTCCCAGTCCTAAATGTAGTTGAATCCCATGCAGTTTTTGGTCCCACGAGCAAGAGTTGTTTTCTGGTAAAGAAAGCCACTATTGCGCTCCCATTGCCATACACAGTGCAAATAGCACTCGCGTCTGTTCCCAGCAAGTAATGTGTATTGGACTGAAGAGGAGCTACTGTTCTTGTCAGATTCCTAAGCAGAGTTGAACTAGATATGGCCCGTGTGTGTAGGAACCACAGTTCGTTTGTTCTGAGCAAGCTCACTGTTCTGGCCCTATAGGCAACACAGTAGAGTAGAAGAGTGCTCTTTTCTTAAAAGCAGAGTGTGTTTCTTGTAAGGCGAGCTAGAGTTTGTTTCCCAGTCCTAAATGGAGTTGAATCACATGCAGTTTTTGGTCCCACGAGCAAGAGTTGTTTTCTGGTAAAGAAAGCCACTATCGCTCCCATTGCCATACACAGTGCAAATAGCACTCGCGTCTGTTCCCAGCAAGTGCAGTGTATTGGAATGAAGAGGAGCTGCTGTTCTTGTCAGTTTCCTAAGCGGAGTTGAACTAGATATGGCCCTTGTATGTAGGAAGCACAGTTCTTTTTTTCTGAGCAAGCTCACTGTTCGGACCCCATAGGAAACACAGTAGAGTAGAGGAGTGCCCTTTTCTCAAAAGCAGAGTGTGTTTCTTGTAAGGCTCCTCGCATTTGTTTCCCAGTCTTAAATGTAGTTGAATCCCATGCAGTTTCTGCTCCCACGAGCAAGAGTTGTTTTCTGGTAAGAAGAAGCACTATTGTGCTCCCTTTGTCATACACAGGGCAAATAGCACTGGCGTCTGTTCCCAGCATGTACAGTGTATTGGACTGAAGAGGATCTACTGTTCTTGTCAGGTTCCTAATCAGAATTGAACTAGATATTGCAGTGTGTGTAGGAAGCACAGTTCTTTTGTTCAGAGCAAGCTCACTGTTAGGACCCTATAGGAAACACAGTAGAGTAGAAGAGTGCTCTGTTCTCAAAAGCAGAGTGTGTTTCTTGTACGGCAAGCTGGTGTTTGTTTCCCAGTCCTAAATGGAGTTGAATCACATGCAGTTTTTGGTCCTACCAGCAAGAGTTGTTTTCTGGTAAGGAAAGTCACTATTGTGCTCCCTTTGCCATACACAGTGCAAATAGCCCTCGCGTCTTTTTCCAGCAAGTACAGTGTATTAGTCTGAAGAGGAGCTACTGTTCTTGTCAGTTTCCTAAGCAGAGTTGAGCTAGACATGGCCCGTGTGTGTAGGAAGCACATTTCTTTTGTTCTGAGCAAGCTCACTGTTCGGACCCCGTAGGAAACACAGTAGAGTAGAAGAGTGCACTTTTCTCAAAAGCAGAGTGTGTTTCTTGTAAGGTGAGCTAACGTTTGTTTCCCATTCCTAAATGGAGTTGAATCACATGCAGTTTCTGGTCCTATGAGCAAGAGTTGTTTTCTGGTAAGGAAAGTCAATATTGTGCTCCCATTGCCATACATAGTGCAAATAGCACTCGCGTCTGTTCCCAGCATGTGCATTGTATTGGACTGAAAAGGATCTATTGTTCTTGTCAGTTTCCAAAGCAGAATTGAACTAGATATGGCCGTGTATGTAGGAAGCACAGTTCTTTTGTTCTGAGCAAGCTCTCTGTTCTGGCCCCATAGGAAACACAGTAGAGTAGAAGAGTGCTCCTTTCACAAAAGCAGAGTGTGTTTCTTGGAAGGTGAGCTAGCGTTTGTTTCCCTGTCCTAAATGGAGTTGAGTCACATGCAGTTTGTGGTCCTATGAGCAAGAGTTGTTTTCTGGTAAGAAGAGTCACTATTGTGCTCCCATTGCCATACACAGGGCAAATAGCACACGCGTCTGTTCCCAGCAAACACACTGTATTGGACTGAAGAGGAGCTACTGTTCCTGTCAGTTTCCTAAGCAGAGTTGAACTAGATATGGCCCGTTTGTGTAGGAAGCACAGTTCTTTTGTTCTGAGCCAGCTCACTGTTCGGACCCCATAGGAAACACAGTAGAGTAGAAGAGTGCTCTTTTCTCAAAAGCAGAGTGTGTTTCTTGTAAGGTGAGCTAGCGTTTGTTTCCCAGTCCTAAATGGAGTTGAAACACATGCAGTTTCTAGTCCTACGAGCAAGAGTTGTTTTCTGGTAAGGAAAGTCACTATTGCGCTCCCATTGCCATATGTAGTGCAAATAGCACTCACGTCTCTTCCCAGCAAGTACAGTGTATTGGAGTGAAGAGGAGCTACTCTTCTTGTCATTTTCCTAAGAGGAGTTGAACCAGATATGGCCCATGTGTGTAGGAAGCACAGTTCTTTGGTTCTGAGCAAGCTCACTGTTCGGACCCCATAGGAAACACAGTAGAGTAGAAGAGTGCTCTTTTCACAAAAGCAGATTGTTTTTCTTGGAAGGCGAGCTAGCGTTTGTTTCCCATTCCTAAATGGAGTTGAGTGACATGCAGTTTGTGGTCCTACCAGCAAGAGTAGTTTTCTAGTAAGGAAAGTCAATATTGCGCTCCCACTGTCATACACAGGGCAAATAGCACTGGCGTAGGTTCCCAGCATGTACAGTGTATTGGACTGAAGAGAATCTACTGTTCTTGCCAGTTTTCTAAGCAGAATTGAAATAGATATGCCCGTGTGTGCAGGAAGCACAGTTCTCTTGTTCTGATCAAGCTCACTGTTCTGGCCCTATTGGAAACACATTAGAGTAGAAGAGTGCTCTTTTCTCAAAAGTAGAGTGTGTTTCTTGAAAGGCGAGCTAGCGTTTGTTTCCCAGTCCTAAATGGAGTTGAATCACATGCAGTTTCTGGTCCTACGAGCAAGAGTTGTTTTCTGGTAAGAAGGGTCACTGTTGCACTCCCATTGTCATACACAGGGCAAAAAGCACTGGCATCGGTTCCCAGCATGTACAATGTATTGAACTGAAGAGGATCTACTGTTCTTGTCAGGTTCCTAAGCAGAAATGAATTAGATATGCCCGTGTGTGTAGGAAGCACAGTTCTTTTGTTCTGAGCAAGCTCACTGTTCAGACCCCATAGGAAACACATTAGAGTAGAAGAGTGCTCTTTTCACAAAAGCAGAGTGTTTTTTTTGGAAGGCGAGCTAGCTTTTGTTTCCCAGTCCTAAATGGAGTTGAGTCACATGCAGTTTGTGGTCCTATGAGCAAGAGTTGTTTTCTGGTAAGAAGAGTCACTATTTTGCTCCCATTGCCATACACAGTACAAATAGCACAGGCGTCTGTTCCCAGCAAATACACTGTATTGGACTGAGGAGGAGCTACTGTTCTTGTCAGTTTCCTAAGCAGAATTGCACTAGATATAGCCGTGTGTGTAGGAAGCACAGTTCTCTTGATCTGATCAAGCTCACTGTTCTGGCCCTATAGGAAACACAGTAGAGTAGAAGAGTGCTCTTTTCTCAAAAGCAGAGTGTGTTTCTTGTAAGGCGAGCTAGCGTTTGTTTCCCAGTCCTAAATGGAGTTGAATCACATGCAGTTTTTGGTCCTACGAGCAAGAGTTGTTTTCTGGTAAGGAAAGTCACTATTGCGCTCCCATTGCCATATGTAGTGCAAATAGCACTTGCGTCTGTTCCCAGCAAGTACAGTGTATTGGACTGAAGAGGAGCTACTCTTCTTGTCATTTTCCTAAGAGGAGTTGAACCAGATAAGGCCCATGTGTGTAGGAAGCACAGTTCTTTTGTTCTGAGCAAGCTCACTGTTCGGACCCCATAGGAAACACAGTAGAGTAGAAGAGTGCTCTTTTCACAAAAGCAGAGTGTGTTTCTTGTAAGGCGAGCTAGCGTTTGTTTCCCAGTCCTAAATGTAGTTGAATCACATGCAGTTTCTGTTCTATGAGCAAGAGTTGTTTTCTGGTAAGAAGAGTCAATATTGCGCTCCCGTTGTCATACACAGGACAAATAGCTCTGGCGTCGGTTACCAGCATGTACAGTGTATTGGACTGAAGAGAATCTACTGTTCTTGTCAGTTTCCTAAGCAGAATTGAACTAGATATGGCCGTGTGTGTAGGAAGCACAGTTCTCTTGTTCTGATCAAGCTCACTGTTCTGGCCCTATTGGAAACACATTAGAGTAGAAGAGTGCTCTTTTCTCAAAAGCAGAGTGTGTTTCTTGGAAGGCGAGCTAGCGTTTGTTTCCCATTCCTAAATGGAGTGGAGTGACATGCAGTTTGTGTTCCTACCAGCAAGAGTTGTTTTCTAGTAAGGAAAGTCAATATTGCGCTCCCATTGTCATAAACAGGGCAAATAGCACTGGCGTCTGTTTCCAGCATATACAGTGTATTGGACTGAAGAGAATCTACTGTTCTTGTCAGTTTTCTAAGCAGAATTGAACTAGATATGGCCGTGTGTGTTCTCTTGTTCTGATCAAGCTCACTGTTCTGGCCCTATTGGAAACACATTAGAGTAGAAGAGTGCTCTTTTCTCAAAAGCAGAGTGTGTTTCTTGAAAGGCGAGCTAGCATTTGTTTCCCAGTCCTAAATGAAGTTGATCACATGCAGTTTCTGGTCCTACGAGCAAGAGTTGTTTTCTGGTAAGTAGAGTCACTTTTGTGCTCCCATTGTCATACACGGGGCAAATAGCACTGGCATCGGTTCCCAGCATGTACAATGTATTGAACTGAAGAGGATCTACTGTTCTTGTCAGGTTCCTAAGCAGAAATGAATTAGATATGCCCGTGTGTGTAGGAAGCACAGTTCTTTTGTTCTGAGCAAGCTCACTGTTCGGACCCCATAGGAAACACATTAGAGAAGAAGAGTACTCTTTTTTCAAAAGCAGAGTGTGTTTCTTATAAGGCAAGCTAGCGTTTGTTTCCCAGTCCTAAATGGAGTTGAATCACATGCAGTTTCTGGTCGTATGAGCAAGAGTTGTTTTCTGGTAAGAAGAGTCACTATTGCGCTTCCATTGTCATACACAGGGCAAATAGCACTGGTGTCTGTTCCCAGCATATACAGTGTATTTTGACTGAAGAGGACATACTGTTCTTGTCAGTTTCCTAAGCAGAATTCATTTAGATATGGCCCGTGTGTGTAGGAAGCACAGTTCTTTTGTGCTGAGCAATCTTTCTGTTCTGGCCCTACAGGAAACACAGTAGAGTAGAAGAGTGCTCTTTTCTCAAAAGCAGAATGTGTTTATTGTAAGGCGAGCTAGTGTTTCTTTCCCAGTCCAAAATGGAGTGGAGTTACATGCTGTTTCTGGTTCTATGAGCAAGAGTTTTTGTTCTGGTAACAAGAGTCACTATTGTGCTCCCATTGTCACACACAGGGCAAATAGCACTGGTGTCTGTTCCCAGCATATGCAGTGTATTTTCACTGAAGACGAGATACTGTTCTTGTCAGTTTCCTAAGCAGAATTGAACTAGATATGGCCGTGTGTGTAGGAAGCACACTTCTTTTGTTCTGTGCAAGCTCACTGCTCTGGCACTATAGGAAACACAGTAGAGTAGAAGAGTGCTCTTTTTTTTCAAAAGCAGAGTGTGTTTCTTGTAAGGCGAGCTAGCGTTTCTTTCCCAGTTCTAAATGAAGTTGAATCACGTGGAGTTTTGGTCCTAAGAGCAAGACTTGTTTTCTGGTAAGGAATGTCACTATTGCGCTCCCATTACCATACACATTGCAAATTGCACTCGCGTGAGTTCCCAGCCTTTACAGAGTATTGGACTTAAGAGGAGCTACTTTTCTTCTCAGTTTCCTAAGCAGAGTTGAACCAGATATGGCCTATGTGTGTAGGAAGCACAGTTCTTTTTTTCTGAGCAAGCTCACTGTTCTGGCCCTATAGGAAACACAGTAGAGTAGAAGAGTGCTCTTTTCTCAAAAGCAGAGTGTGTTTCTTGTAAGGCGAGCTAGCGTTTGTTTCCCAGTCCTAAATGGAGTTGAATCAAATGCAGTTTCTGGTCCTAAGAGCAAGCGTTGTATTCTGGTAAGAAGAGTCACTATTGCACTCCCATTGCCATACACAGTACAAATAGCACTCGCGTCTGTTCCCAGCAAGTACAGTGTGTTGGACTGAAGAGGATCTACAGTTCTTGTCAGTTTCCTAAGCAGAATTGAACTATATATGGCCCGTGTGTGTAGGAAGCACAGTTCTTTTGTTCTGAGCAAGCTTTCTGTTCTGGCCCTACAGGAAACACAGTAGAGTAGAAGAGTGCTCTTTTCTCAAAAGCAGAATGTGTTTCTTGTAAGGCGAGCTAGCGTTTGTTTCCCAGTCCTAAATGGAGTTGAATCACATGCAGTTTTTGGTCCTACAAGCTAGAATTGTTTTTAGGTAAGGAAAGTCACTATTGCGCTCCCTTTTCCATACACAGTGCAAATAGCACTCGCGTCTGTTTCCAGCAAGTACAGTGTATTGGACTGAAGAGGATCTACTGTTCTTGTCAGTTTCCTAAGCAGAGTTGAACTAGATATGGCCCGTGTGTGTAGAAAGAACAGTTCTTTTGTTCTGAGCAAGCTCACTGTTCGGACCCCATAGGAAACACATTAGAGTAGTTGAGTGCTCTTTTCTCAAAAGCAGACTGTGTTTCTTGTAAGGCAAGCTAGCGTTTGTTTCCCAGTCCTAAATGGAGTTGAATCACATGCAGTTTCTGGTCGTATGAGCAAGAGTTCTTTTCTGGTAAGAAGAGTCACTATTGTGCTCCCATTGTCATACACAGGGCAAATAGCACTGGCATCTGTTCCCAGCATTTACAGTGTATTAGACTGAAGAGCAGCTATTGTTCTTGTCAGTCTCCTAAGTAGAGTTGAACTAGATATGGCCCCTGTGTGTAGGAAGCACAGTTCTTTTGATCTGTGCAAGCTCACTGTTCTGGCCCTATAGGAAACACAGTAGAGTAGAAGAGTGCTCTTTTGTCAAAAGCAGAGTGTGTTTCTTGTAAGGCGAGCTAGTGTTTCTTTCCCAGTCCAAAATGGAGTGGAGTCACATGCTGTTTCTGGTTCTATGAGCAAGAGTTTTTTTCTGGTAACAAGAGTCACTATTGTGCTCCCATTGTCATACACAGGGCAAATAGCACTGGTGTCTGTTCCCAGCATATGCAGTGTATTTTCACTGAAGACGAGATACTGTTCTTGTCAGTTTCCTAAGCAGAATTGAACTAGATATGGCCGTGTGTGTAGGAAGCACACTTCTTTTGTTCTGTGCAAGCTCACTGCTCTGGCACTATAGGAAACACAGTAGAGTAGAAGAGTGCACTTTTCTCAAAAGCAGAGTGTGTTTCTTGTAAGGCGAACTAGTGCTTGTTTCCCAGTCTGAAATGGAGTTGAATCCCATGCAGTTTCTGGTCCTACGAGAAAGAGATGTTAACTGGTAAGAAGAGTCACTATTGCGCTGCCATTGCCATATACAGTGCAAATAGCTCTGCCGTCTGTTCCCAGCAAGTACAGTGTATTAGACTGAAGAGGAGCTACTGTTCTTGTCAGTTTCCTAAGCGGAGTTAAACTAGATATGGCCCGTGTGTGTAGGAAGCACAGTTCTTTTGTTCTGAGAAAGCTCACTGTTCGAACCCATAGTAAACACAGTAGAGTAGAAGAGTGCTCTTTTCTCAAAAGCTGAGTGTGTTCCTTATAAGGTGAGCTAGCGTTTGTTTCCCAGTCCTAAATGGAGTTGAATCACATGCAGTTTCTGGTCCTACGAGCTAGAGTTGTTTTCTGGTAAAGAAAGTCACTATTACGCTCCCATTGCCACACACAGTGCAAAGAGGACTCGTGTCTGTTACCATCAAGTACAGTGTGTTGGACTGAAGAGGAGCTACTGTTCTTGTCAATTTCCAAAGCAGAGTTGAACTAGATATGGCCCGTGTGTGTAGGAAGCCCAGTTCTTTTGTACTGTAAGCTCACTGATCGAACCCATAGGAAACAGAGTAGAGTAGAGGAGTGCTCTTTTCTCAAAAGCAGAGTGTGTTTCTTGTAAGGCGAGCTAGCATTTGTTTCCCAGTCCTAAATGGAGTTGAATCACATGCAGTTTTTGGTCCTACGAGCTAGAGTTGTTTTCTGGTAAGGAAAGTCACTATTGTGCTCCCATTGCCACACACAGTGCAAAGAGGACTTGTGTCTGTTCCCATCAAGTACAGTGTATTTGACTGAATAGGAGCTACTGTTCTTGTCAATGTCCTAAGCAGAGTTGAACTAGATATAGTCGGTGTGTGTAGGAAGCACAGTACTTTTGTTCTGAACAACCGCACTGTTCTTGCCCTATAGGAAACACAATAGAGTAGAAGAGTGCTCTTTTCTCAAAAGCAGAGTGTGCTTTTTGTAAGGTGAGCTATTGTTTGTTTCCCAGTATGAAATGGAGTTGAATCCCATGCAGTTTCTGGTCCTACAATAAAGAGTTGTTTTCTGGTAAGAAGAGTCACTATTGTGCTCCCATTGCCATATACAGTGCAAATAGCACTCGCGTCTGTTCCCAGCAAGCACAGTGTATTGGACTGAAGAGGAGCTACTGTTCTTGTCAGTTTCCTAAGCAGAGTTGAACTAGATATGGCCCGTGTGTGTAGAAAACACAGTTCTTTTGTTCTGAGCAAGCTCACTGTTTGGACCCCACAGGAAACACAGTAGAGTGGAAGAGTTCTCTTTTCTCAAAAGCAGAGTATGTTTCTTGTAAGGCGAGCTAGCGTTTGTTTTGAAGTCCTAAATGGAGTTGAATCACATGCAGTTTCTGGTCCTATGAGCAAGAGATGTTTTCTGGTAAGAAGAGACACTATTGCGGTCCCATTGTCATACACATTGCAAATAGCACTGGCATCTGGTCCCTGCATGTACATTGTATTGGACTGAAGAGGATCTACTCTTCTTGTCAGTTTCCTAAGCAGAATTGAACTGGATATGGCCCGTGTGTGTAGGAAGCACAGTTGCTTTGTTCTGAGCAAGCTCACTGTTCGGACCCAATAGGAATCACTCTAGAGTAGGAGAGTGATCTTTTCTCAAAAGCAGAGTGTGTTTCTAGTAAGGAGAGCTAACTTTTGTTTCGCAGTCCTAAAAGGAGTTGAATCCCATGCAGTTTCTGGTCCTACGAGCAAGAGTTGTTTTCTGTTAAGAAGAGTCACTATTGCGCTCCCATTGTCATACACAGGGCAAATAGCACTGGCGTCTGTTCCCAGCATGTACAGTGTATTGGACTGAAGAGGATCTACTGTTCTTGTCAGTTTCCTAAGCAAAGTTGAACTAGATATAGTCGGTGTGTGTAGGAAGCACAGTTCTTTTGTTCTGAGCAAGCTCACTATTCTGGCCCTACAAAAAACACATTAGCGTATAAGAGTGCTGTTTTCTCAAAAGCAGAGTGTGTTTATTGTAAGGCGAGCTAGTGTTTGTTTCCCAGTTCTAAATGGAGTTGAATCACATGCAGTTTCTGGTCCTATGAGCAAGAGTTGTTTTCTGTTAAGAAGAGTCACTATTGTGCTCCCATTATCATACACAGGGCAAATAGCACTGGCGTCTGTTCCCAGCATGTACAGTGTATTGGACTGAAGAGGAGCTACTGTTCTTGTCAGTTTCCTAAGCAGAGTTGAACTAGATATAGCCCGTGTGAGTACGAAGCACAGTTCTTTTGTTCTGAGTAAGCTCACTGTTCTGGCCCTATAGGAAACACCGTTGAGTAGAAGAGTGATCTTTTCTCAAAAGCAGAATGTTCCTTGTAAGGGGAGCTAGCATTTGTTTCCCAGTCCTAAATGGAATTGAATCACATGCAGTTTTTGATCCTACGAGAAAGAGTTGTTTTCTGGTAAGGAAAGTCACTATTGTGCTCCCATTGCCACACACAGTGCAAAGAGGACTCGTGTCTGTTCCCATCAAGTACAGTGTATTGGACTGAAGAGGAGCTACTGTTCTTGTCAGTTTCCTAAGCAGAGTTAAACTAGATATGGCCCGTGTGAGTAGGAAGCACAGTTCTTTTATACTGTAAGCCCACTGATCGAACCCATAGGAAACACATTAGAGTAGAAGAGTGAACTTTTCTCAAAAGCAGAGTGTGTTTCTTGTAAGGCGAGCTAGTGTTTGTTTCCCAGTCCTAAAAGGAGTTGAATCACATGCCGTTTTTGGTCGTACGAGCAAGAGTTGTTTTCTGGTAAGGAAAGTCACTATTGTGCTCCCATTGCCATACACAGTGCAAATAGCACTCACGTCTGTTCCCATTAAGTACAGTGTATTGGACTGAAGTTTAGCTACTGTTCTCGTCAGTTTCCTAAATAGAGTTGAACAGATATGGCCCGTGTGTGTAGGAAGCACAGTTCTTTTGTTCTGAGCAAGCTCACTGTTCAGACCACATAGGAAACACTGTAGAGTAGAAGAGTGCTCTTTTCTCAAAAGCAGAGTGTGTTTCTTGTAAGGCGAGCTAGCGTTTGTTTTGCAGTCCTAAATGGAGTTGAATCACATGCAGTTTCTGGTCCTAGGAGCAAGAGTTGTTTTCTGGTAAGAAGAGTCACTATTGAGCTCCCATTGTCATACACAGTGCAAATAGCACTCGCGTCTGTTCCCAGCAAGTACAGTGTATTGGAGTGAAGAGGAGCTACTGTTCTTGTCAGTTTCCTAAGCAGAGTTGAACTAGATATGGCCCGTGTGTGTAGGAAGCACAGTTCTTTTGTTCTGAGCAAGCTCACTGTTTGGACCCACAGGAAACACAGTAGAGTGGAAGAGTTCTCTTTTCTCAAAAGCAGATTATGTTTCTTGTAAGGCGAGCTAGCGTTTGTTTCGCAGTCCTAAATGGAGTTGAATCACATGCAGTTTCTGGTCCTATGAGCAAGAGATGTTTTCTGGTAAGAAGAGACACTATTGCGGTCCCATTGTCATACACATTGCAAATAGCACTGGCATCTGTCCCCGGCATGTACATTGTATTGGACTGAAGAGGATCTACTGTTCTTGTCAGTTTCCTAAGCAGAATTGAACTGGATATGGCCCGTGTGTTGGAAGCACAGTTGTTTTGTTCTGAGCAAGCTCACTGTTCGGACCCCATAGGAATCACTCTAGAGTAGGAGAGTGATCTTTTCTCAAAAGCAGAGTGTGTTTCTAGTAAGGCGAGCTAGCTTTTGTTTCGCAGTCCTAAATGGAGTTGAATCCCATGCAGTTTCTGGTCCTACGGGCAAGAGTTGTTTTCTGGTAAGAAGAGTCACTATTGCGCTCCCATTGTCATACACAGGGCAAATAGCACTGGCGTCTGTTCCCAGCATGTACAGTGTATTGGACTGAAGAGGATCTACTGTTCTTGTCAGTTTCCTAAGCAGAGTTGAACTAGATATAGTCGGTGTGTGTAGGAAGCACAGTTCTTTTGTTCTGAGCAAGCTCACAATTCTGGCCCTACAAAAAACACATTAGAGTAGAAGAGTGCTGTTTTCTCAAAAGCAGAGTGTGTTTATTGTAAGGCGAGCTAGTGTTTGTTTCCCAGTTCTAAATGGAGTTGAATTACATGCAGTTTTTGATCCTACGAGCAAGAGTTGTTTTCGGGTAAGGTAAGTCACTATTGTGCTCCCATTGCCATACACAGTGCAAATAGCACTGGCGTCTGTTCCCAGCAAGTACAGTGTATTGGACTGAAGAGGAGCTACTGTTCTTGTCAGTTTCGTAAGCAGAATTGACCTAGATATTGCCCGTGTGTTTAGGAAGCACAGTTATTTTGTTCTGAGCAAGCTCACTATTCTGGCCCTATAGGAAACACAGTAGAGTAGAAGAGTGCTCTTTTCTCAAAAGCAGAGTGTGTTTCTTGTAAGGCGAGCTAGCGTTTTTTTCGAAGTCCTAAATGGAGTTGAATCACATGCAGTTTCTGGTCCTACGAGCAAGAGTTGATTTCTGGTAAGAAGAGTCAATATTGCACTCCCATTGTCATACACCTTACAAATAGCACTGGCGTCTGTTCCCAGCATGTACAGTGTATTGGACTGAAGTGGATATACTGTTCTTGTCAGTTTCCTAAGCAGAATTGAACTAGATATGGCCGTGTGTGTAGGAAGCACAGTTCTTTTGTTCTGAGCAAGCTCACTGTTCTGGCCCTATAGGAAACACAGTAGAGTAGAAGAGTGATCTTTTTTCAAAAGCAGAGTGTTTTGCTTGTAAGGCGACCTAGTGTTTGTTTCCCATTCCTAAATCGAGTTGAATCACATGCAGTTTCTGGTCCTACGAGCAAGAGTTGTTTTCTGATAAGAAGAGTCACTATTCCACTATAATTGACATACACATTACAAATATGCTGGCGTCTTTTCCCATCAAGTACAGTGTATTGGACTGAAGTGGAGCTACCGTTCTTGTCAGTTTCCTAAATAGAGTTGAACAGATATGGCCCGTGTGTGTAGGAAGCACAGTTCTTTTGTTCTGAGCAAGCTCACTGTTCAGACCACATAGGAAACACTGTAGAGTAGAAGAGTGCTCTTTTCTCAAATGCAGAGTTTGTTTCTTGTAAGGCGAGCTAGCGTTTGTTTTGCAGTCCTAAATGGAGTTGAATCACATGCAGTTTCTGGTCCTAGGAGCAAGAGTTGTTTTCTCGTAAGAAGAGTCACTATTGAGCTCCCATTGTCATACACAGGGCAAATAGCACTGGTGTCTGTTCCCAGCAAGTACAGTGTATTGGACTGAAGAGGAGCTACTGTTCTTGTCAGTTTCCTAAGCAGAGTTGAACTAGATATAGCCCTGTGTAGGAAGCACAGTTCTTTTGTTCTGAGCAAGCTCACTGTTTGGAACTTAAAGCAAACACAGAAGAGTAGAAGAGTGCTCTTTTATCATAAGCAGAGTGTGTTTCTTGTAAGGCGAGCTAGCGTTTGTTTCGCAGTCCTAAATGGATTTGAATCACATGCAGTTTTTGTTCCTACGAGCAAGAGTTGTTTTCTGGTAAGGAAAGTCACTATTGTGCTCCCTTTGCCATACACAGTGCAAATAGCACTCGCGTCTGTCCCCATTAAGTACAGTGTATTGGACTGAAGAGGAGCTACTGTTCCTGTCAGTTTCCTAAGTAGAGTTGAACTAGATATGGCCCGTGTGTGTAGGAAGCACAGTTCTTTTGTTCTGAGCAAGCTCACTGTTCAGACCCCATAGGAAACACTGTAGAGTAGAAGAGTGCTCTTTTCTCAAAAGCAGAGAGTGTTTCTTGTAAGGCGAGCTAGCGATTGTTTTGCAGTCCTAAATGGAGTTGAATCACATGCAGTTTCAGGTCCTAGGAGCAAGAGATTTTTCTGGTAAGAAGAGTCACTATTGAGCTCCCATTGTCATATACAGGGCAAATAGCACTGGCGTCTGTTCCCAGCAAGTACAGTGTATTGGACTGAAGTGGACCAACTGTTCTTGTCAGTTTCCTAAGCAGAGTTGAAGTAGATATAGCCAGTGTGTGTAGGATGCACAGTTCTTTTGTTCTGAGCAAGCACACTATTCTGGCCCTATAGGAAACACAGTAGAGTAGAAGAGTGCTCTTTTCTCAAAAGCAGAGAGTGTTTCTTGTAAGGCGAGCTAGCGTTTATTTCCCGTCCTAAATCTAGTTGAGTCACATGCAGTTTCTGGTCCTACGAACAAGAGTTGTTTTCTGGTAAGAAGAGTCACTATTGCGCTCCCATTGTAATACACAGGGCAAACAGCACTGGCGTCTGTTCCCAGCATGTACAGTGTATTGGACTGAAGATGATCTACTGCTCCTGTCAGTTTCCTAAGCAGAGTTGAACTAGATATGGCCCGTGTGTGTAGGAAGCACAGTTCTTTTGTTCTGAGCAAGCTCACTGTTCTGGCACTATAGGAATCACAGTAGAGTAGAAGAGTGGTCTTTAATCAAAAGCAGAGTGTGTATCTTGTAAGGCGAGCTAGCGTTTGTTTCTCAGTCCAAAATGGAGTTGAATCACATGCAGTTTCTGGTCCTACGAGCAAGGGATGTATTCTGCTAAGGAAAGTCACTATTGTGCTCCCTTTGCGATAAACAGTGTAAATAGCACTCACGTCTATTCCCAGCAAGTACAGTGTATTGGACTGAAAGGGAGCTACTGTTCTTGTCAGTTTCCTAAGCAGAGTTGAACTAGATATGGCCCGTGTGTGTAGGAAGCACAATTCTTTTGTTCTGAGCAAGCTCACTGTTCTGGCACTATAGGAAACACAGAAGAGTAGAAGAGAGCTCTTTTCTCAGAAGCAGAGTGTGGTTCTTGTAAGGTGAGCTAGCGTTTGTTTCCCAGTCCTAAATGGAGTTGAATCACATGCAGTTTCTTGTCCTACGAGCAAGAGTTGTTTTCTAGTAAGAAGAGTCACTATTTTTCTACCATTGCCATACAGAGGGCAAATAGCACTCGCGTCTGTTCCCAGCAAATACAGTGTATTGGACAGAAGAGGAGCTACTGTTCTTGTCAGTTTCCTAAGTAGAGTTGAACTAGATATGGCCCGTGTGTGTAGGAAGCACAGTTCATTTGTTCTGAGCAAGCTCACTGTTCGGATCCCATAGGAAACACAGAAGAGTGGAAGAGTGCTCTTTTCTCAAAAGCAGAGTGTGTTTCCTGTAAGGCGAGCTAGCGTTTGTTTCACAGTCCTAAATGGAGTTGAATCACTTACAGTTTCTGATCCTAGAAGCAAGAGTTGTTTTCTGGTAAGAAGAGTCACTATTGCGCTCCCATTGTCATACACAGGGCAAATAGCACTAGCGTCTGTTCCCAGCATGTACAGTGTATTGGACTGAAGAGGATCTACTGTTCTTGTCAGTTTCCTAAGCAGAGTTGAACTAGATATGGCCGGTGTGTGTAGGAAGCACACTTCTTTTGTTCTGAGCAATCTCACTGTACTGGCCCTATAGGAAACACAGTAGAGTAGAAGAGTGCTCTTTTCTCAAAAGCAGAGTGTGTTTCTTGTAAGGTGAGCTAGCGTTTGTTTCCCAGTCCTAAATGGAGTTGAATTACATGCAGTTTCTTGTCCTATGAGCAAGAGTTGTTTTCTGGTAAGAAGAGTCACTATTGCGCTCCTATTGCCATACACAGTGCAAACAACACTTGCTACTGTTCTTTGCAAGTACAGTGTATTGGACAGAAGACGAGTTACTGTTCTTGTCAGTTTCCTAAGCAGAGTTGAACTAGGTATGGCCCGTGTGTGTAGGAAGCACAGTTCTTTTGTTCTCAGCAAGCTCACTGTTCGGACACCATAGGAAACACACTAGAGTAGAAGAGTGCTCTTTTCTCAAAAGCAGAGTGTGTTTCTTGTAAGGCGAGCTAGCGTTTGTTTCCCTGTCCTAAATGGAGTTGAATCACATGCAGTTTCTGATCCTAGGAGCAAGAGTTGTTTTCTGGTAAGAAGAGTCACTATTGCGCTCCCATTGTCATACACAGGGCAAATAGCACTGGCGTCTGTTCCCAGCATGTACAGTGTATTGGACTGAAGAGGATCTACTGTTCTTGTCAGTTTCCTAAGCAGAGTTGAACTAGATATGGCCGGTGTGTGTAGGAAGCACAGTTCTTTTGTTCTGAGCAAGCTCACTGTTTTGGCCCTATAGGAAACACAGTAGAGTACGAGAGTGCTCTTTTCTCAAAAGCAGAGTGTGTTTCTTGTAAGGCGAGCTAGCTTTTGTTTCCCAGTCCTAAATGGAGTTGAATCACATGCAGTTTCTGGTCCTACAAGCAAGAGTTGTTTTCTGGTAAGAAGAGTCACTATTGTGTTCCCATTGCCATACACAGGGCAAATAGGACTCGCGTCTGTTCCCAGGATGTACAGTGTATTGGACTGAAGAGGATCTACTGTTCTCTTAAGTTTCCTAAGCAAAGTTGAACTAGATATGGCCCGTGTGTGTAGGAAGTACACTTCTTTTGTTCTGAGCAAGCTCACTCTTCTGGCCCTATAGGAAACACAGTAGAGTAGAAGAGTGCTCTTTTCTCAAAAGCAGAATGTGTTTCTTGTAAGGCGAGCTAGTGTTTTTTTCCCAGTCCTAAATGGAGTTCAATCACATGCAGTTTCTGATCCTAGGAGCAAGAGTTGTTTTCTCGTAAGAAGAGTCACTATTGCATTCCCATTGTCATACAGAGGGCAAATAGCACTGGCGTCTGTTCCCAGCATGTAAAGTGTATTGGACTGAAGAGGATCTACTGTTCTTGTCAGTTTCCTAAGCAGAGTTGAACTAGATGTGGCCCGTGTGTGCAGGAAGCACAGTTCTTTTGTTCTGAGCAAGCTCACTGTTCGGACCCCATAGGAAACACAGTAGAATAGAAGAGTTCTCTTTTCTCAGAAGCAGAGTGTGTTTCTTGTAAAGCGAGCTAGCGTTTGTTTCCCAGTCCTAAATGGAGTTGAATCACATGAAGTTTCTGGTCCTACGAGCAAGAGTTGTTTTCTGGTAAGAAGAGTCACTATTGTGCTACCATTGTCATACACAGTGCAAATAGCACTCGCGTCTGTTCCCAGCAAGTACAGTGTATTGGACAGAAGAGGAGCTACTGTTCTTGTCAGTTTCCTAAGCAGAGTTGAACTACATATGGCCCGTGTGTGTGAAGCACAGTTCTTTTGTTCTGAGCAAGCTCAATTTTCGGACCCCATAGTAAACACAGTAGAGTAGAAGAGTGCTCTTTTCTCAAAAGCAGAGTGTGTTTCTTGTAAGGCTAGCTAGTGTTTGTTTCCCAGTCAGAAATGGAGTTGAATCCCATGCAGTTTCTGGTCCTAGGAGCAAGAGTTGTTTTCTGGTAAGAAGAGTCACTATTTCGCTTCCTTTGCCATACACAGTGCAAATAGCACTCGCTTCTGCTCCCAGCAAGTACAGTGTATTGGACTGAAGACGAGCTACTGTTCTTGTCAGTTTCCTAAGCAGAGTTGAACTAGATATAGCCCGTGTGTGTAGGAAGCACAGTTCTTTTGTTCTGAGCAAGCTCACTGTTCTGGCCCTATAGGAAACACAGTAGAGTAGAAGAGTGCTCATTTCTCAAAAGCAGATTGTGTTGCTTGTAAGGTAAGCTAGCGTTTGTTTCCCAGTCCTAAATGGAGTTGAATTACATGCAGTCTCTTGTCCTATGAGCAAGAGCTGTTTTTTTGTAAGAAGAGTCACTATTGCGCTCCTACTGCCATACACAGTGTAAACAACACTCGCTACTGTTCTTTGCAAGTCCAGTGTATTGGACAGAAGAGGAGCTACTATTCTTGTCAGTTTGCTAAGCAGAGTTGAACTATATGGCCCTTGTGTGTAGGAAGCACAGTTCTTTTGTTCTGAGTAAGCTCACTGTTCTGACCCTATAGGAAATACCGTAGGGTATAAGAGTGATTTTTCCTCTAAAGCAGAGTGTGTTTCTTGTAAGGGGAGCTAGCATTTGTTTCCCAGTCCTAAATGGAGTTGAATCACATGCAGTTTTTGATCCTACGAGCAAGAGTTGTTTTCTGGTAAGGAAAGTCACTATTGCACTCCCATTGCCACACACAGTGCAAAGAGGACTCGCGTCTGTTCCCATCAAGTACAGTGTATTGGACTGAAGAGGAGCTACTTTTCTTGTCAGTTTCCTAAGCAGAGTTGAACTAAATATGGCCCATGTGTGTAGGAAGCACAGTTCTTTTCTACTGTAAGCTCACTGATCGAACCCATAGGAAACACAGTAGAGTAGAAGAGTGCCCTTTTCTCAAAAGCAGAGTGTGTTTCTTGTAAGGCGAGCTATCATTTGTTTCCCAGTCATAAATGGAGTTGAATCACATGCAGTTTCTGGTCCTACGAGCAAGGGATGTATTCTGCTAAGGAAAGTCACTATTGTGCTCCCTTTGCGATAAACAGTGCAAATAGCACTCACGTCTATTCCCAGCAAGTACAGTGTATTGGACTGAAAAGGAGCTACTGTTCTTGTCAGTTTCCTAAGCAGAGTTGAACTAGATATGGCCCGTGTGTGTAGGAAGCACAGTTCTTTTGTTCTGAGCAAGCTCACTGTTCTGGCACTATAGGAAACACAGAAGAGTAGAAGAGAGCTCTTTTCTCAGAAGCAGAGTGTGGTTCTTGTAAGGTGAGCTAGCGTTTGTTTCCCAGTCCTAAATGGAGTTGAATCACATGCAGTTTCTGGTCCTAGGAGCAAGAGTTGTTTTCTGGTAAGAAGAGTCACTATTGAGCTCCCATTGTCATACACAGTGCAAATAGCACTCGCGTCTGTTCCCAGCAAATACAGTGTATTGGACAGAAGAGGAGCTACTGTTCTTGTCAGTTTCCTAAGTAGAGTTGAACTAGTTATGGCCCGTGTGTGTAGGAAGCACAGTTCATTTGTTCTGAGCAAGCTCACTGTTCGGACCCCATAGGAAACACAGAAGAGTGGAAGAGTGCTCTTTTCTCAAAAGCAGAGTGTGTTTCTTGTAAGGCGAGCTAGCGTTTGTTTCACAGTCCTAAATGGAGTTGAATCACTTACAGTTTCTGATCCTAGAAGCAAGAGTTGTTTTCTGGTAAGAAGAGTCACTATTGCGCTCCCATTGTCATACACAGGGCAAATAGCACTAGCGTCTGTTCCCAGCATGTACAGTGTATTGGACTGAAGAGGATCTACTGTTCTTGTCAGTTTCCTAAGCAGAGTTGAACTAGATATGGCCGGTGTGTGTAGGAAGCACACTTCTTTTGTTCTGAGCAAGCTCACTGTACTGGCCCTATAGGAAACACAGTAGAGTAGAAGAGTGCTCTTTTCTCAAAAGCAGAGTGTGTTTCTTGTAAGGTGAGCTAGCGTTTGTTTCCCAGTCCTAAATGGAGTTGAATTACATGCAGTTTCTTGTCCTATGAGCAAGAGTTGTTTTCTGGTAAGAAGAGTCACTATTGCGCTCCTATTGCCATTCACAGTTCAAACAACACTTGCTACTGTTCTTTGCAAGTACAGTGTATTGGACAGAAGACGAGTTACTGTTCTTGTCAGTTTCCTAAGCAGAGTTGAACTAGGTAAGGCCCGTGTGTGTAGGAAGCACAGTTCTTTTGTTCTCAGCAAGCTCACTGTTCGGACACCATAGGAAACACACTAGAGTAGAAGAGTGCTCTTTTCTCAAAAGCAGAGTGTGTTTCTTGTAAGGCGAGCTAGCGTTTGTTTCCCTGTCCTAAATGGAGTTGAATCACATGCAGTTTCTGATCCTAGGAGCAAGAGTTGTTTTCTGGTAAGAAGAGTCACTATTGCACTCCCATTGTCATACACAGGGCAAATAGCACTGGCGTCTGTTCCCAGCATGTACAGTGTATTGGACTGAAGAGGATCTACTGTTCTTGTCAGTTTCCTAAGCAGAGTTGAACTAGATATGGCCGGTGTGTGTAGGAAGCACAGTTCTTTTGTTCTGAGCAAGCTCACTGTTTTGGCCCTATAGGAAACACAGTAGAGTACGAGAGTGCTCTTTTCTCAAAAGCAGAGTGTGTTTCTTGTAAGGCGAGCTAGCTTTTGTTTCCCAGTCCTAAATGGAGTTGAATCACATGCAGTTTCTGGTCCTACAAGCAAGAGTTGTTTTCTGGTAAGAAGAGTCACTATTGTGTTCCCATTGCCATACACAGGGCAAATAGGACTCGCGTCTGTTCCCAGGATGTACAGTGTATTGGACTGAAGAGGATCTACTGTTCTCTTAAGTTTCCTAAGCAAAGTTGAACTAGATATGGCCCGTGTGTGTAGGAAGTACACTTCTTTTGTTCTGAGCAAGCTCACTCTTCTGGCCCTATAGGAAACACAGTAGAGTAGAAGAGTGCTCTTTTCTCAAAAGCAGAATGTGTTTCTTGTAAGGCGAGCTAGTGTTTTTTTCCCAGTCCTAAATGGAGTTCAATCACATGCAGTTTCTGATCCTAGGAGCAAGAGTTGTTTTCTCGTAAGAAGAGTCACTATTGCATTCCCATTGTCATACAGAGGGCAAATAGCACTGGCGTCTGTTCCCAGCATGTAAAGTGTATTGGACTGAAGAGGATCTACTGTTCTTGTCAGTTTCCTAAGCAGAGTTGAACTAGATGTGGCCCGTGTGTGCAGGAAGCACAGTTCTTTTGTTCTGAGCAAGCTCACTGTTCGGACCCCATAGGAAACACAGTAGAATAGAAGAGTTCTCTTTTCTCAGAAGCAGAGTGTGTTTCTTGTAAAGCGAGCTAGCGTTTGTTTCCCAGTCCTAAATGGAGTTAAATCACATGAAGTTTCTGGTCCTACGAGCAAGAGTTGTTTTCTGGTAAGAAGAGTCACTATTGTGCTACCATTGTCATACACAGTGCAAATAGCACTCGCGTCTGTTCCCAGCAAGTACAGTGTATTGGACAGAAGAGGAGCTACTGTTCTTGTCAGTTTCCTAAGCAGAGTTGAACTACATATGGCCCGTGTGTGTGAAGCACAGTTCTTTTGTTCTGAGCAAGCTCAATTTTCGGACCCCATAGTAAACACAGTAGAGTAGAAGAGTGCTCTTTTCTCAAAAGCAGAGTGTGTTTCTTGTAAGGCTAGCTAGTGTTTGTTTCCCAGTCAGAAATGGAGTTGAATCCCATGCAGTTTCTGGTCCTAGGAGCAAGAGTTGTTTTCTGGTAAGAAGAGTCACTATTTCGCTCCCTTTGCCATACACAGTGCAAATAGCACTCGCTTCTGCTCCCAGCAAGTACAGTGTATTGGACTGAAGACGAGCTACTGTTCTTGTCAGTTTCCTAAGCAGAGTTGAACTAGATATGGCCGGTGTGTGTAGGAAGCACACTTCTTTTGTTCTGAGCAAGCTCACTGTACTGGCCCTATAGGAAACACAGTAGAGTAGAAGAGTGCTCTTTTCTCAAAAGCAGAGTGTGTTTCTTGTAAGGTGAGCTAGCGTTTGTTTCCCAGTCCTAAATGGAGTTGAATTACATGCAGTTTCTTGTCCTATGAGCAAGAGTTGTTTTCTGGTAAGAAGAGTCACTATTGCGCTCCTATTGCCATTCACAGTTCAAACAACACTTGCTACTGTTCTTTGCAAGTACAGTGTATTGGACAGAAGACGAGTTACTGTTCTTGTCAGTTTCCTAAGCAGAGTTGAACTAGGTATGGCCCGTGTGTGTAGGAAGCACAGTTCTTTTGTTCTCAGCAAGCTCACTGTTCGGACACCATAGGAAACACACTAGAGTAGAAGAGTGCTCTTTTCTCAAAAGCAGAGTGTGTTTCTTGTAAGGCGAGCTAGCGTTTGTTTCCCTGTCCTAAATGGAGTTGAATCACATGCAGTTTCTGATCCTAGGAGCAAGAGTTGTTTTCTGGTAAGAAGAGTCACTATTGCGCTCCCATTGTCATACACAGGGCAAATAGCACTGGCGTCTGTTCCCAGCATGTACAGTGTATTGGACTGAAGAGGATCTACTGTTCTTGTCAGTTTCCTCAGCAGAGTTGAACTAGATATGGCCGGTGTGTGTAGGAAGCACAGTTCTTTTGTTCTGAGCAAGCTCACTGTTTTGGCCCTATAGGAAACACAGTAGAGTACGAGAGTGCTCTTTTCTCAAAAGCAGAGTGTGTTTCTTGTAAGGCGAGCTAGCTTTTGTTTCCCAGTCCTAAATGGAGTTGAATCACATGCAGTTTCTGGTCCTACAAGCAAGAGTTGTTTTCTGGTAAGAAGAGTCACTATTGTGTTCCCATTGCCATACACAGGGCAAATAGGACTCGCGTCTGTTCCCAGGATGTACAGTGTATTGGACTGAAGAGGATCTACTGTTCTCTTAAGTTTCCTAAGCAAAGTTGAACTAGATATGGCCCGTGTGTGTAGGAAGTACAATTCTTTTGTTCTGAGCAAGCTCACTCTTCTGGCCCTATAGGAAACACAGTAGAGTAGAAGAGTGCTCTTTTCTCAAAAGCAGAATGTGTTTCTTGTAAGGCGAGCTAGTGTTTTTTTCCCAGTCCTAAATGGAGTTCAATCACATGCAGTTTCTGATCCTAGGAGCAAGAGTTGTTTTCTCCTAAGAAGAGTCACTATTGCATTCCCATTGTCATACAGAGGGCAAATAGCACTGGCGTCTGTTCCCAGCATGTAAAGTGTATTGGACTGAAGAGGATCTACTGTTCTTGTCAGTTTCCTAAGCAGAGTTGAACTAGATGTGGCCCGTGTGTGCAGGAAGCACAGTTCTTTTGTTCTGAGCAAGCTCACTGTTCGGACCCCATAGGAAACACAGTAGAATAGAAGAGTTCTCTTTTCTCAGAAGCAGAGTGTGTTTCTTGTAAAGCGAGCTAGCGTTTGTTTCCCAGTCCTAAATGGAGTTGAATCACATGAAGTTTCTGGTCCTACGAGCAAGAGTTGTTTTCTGGTAAGAAGAGTCACTATTGTGCTACCATTGTCATACACAGTGCAAATAGCACTCGCGTCTGTTCCCAGCAAGTACAGTGTATTGGACAGAAGAGGAGCTACTGTTCTTGTCAGTTTCCTAAGCAGAGTTGAACTACATATGGCCCGTGTGTGTGAAGCACAGTTCTTTTGTTCTGAGCAAGCTCAATTTTCGGACCCCATAGTAAACACAGTAGAGTAGAAGAGTGCTCTTTTCTCAAAAGCAGAGTGTGTTTCTTGTAAGGCTAGCTAGTGTTTGTTTCCCAGTCAGAAATGGAGTTGAATCCCATGCAGTTTCTGGTCCTAGGAGCAAGAGTTGTTTTCTGGTAAGAAGAGTCACTATTTCGCTCCCTTTGCCATACACAGTGCAAATAGCACTCGCTTCTGCTCCCAGCAAGTACAGTGTATTGGACTGAAGACGAGCTACTGTTCTTGTCAGTTTCCTAAGCAGAGTTGAACTAGATATAGCCCGTGTGTGTAGGAAGCACAGTTCTTTTGTTCTGAGCAAGCTCACTGTTCTGGCCCTATAGGAAACACAGTAGAGTAGAAGAGTGCTCATTTCTCAAAAGCAGAATGTGTTGCTTGTAAGGTAACCTAGCGTTTGTTTCCCAGTCCTAAATGGAGTTGAATTACATGCAGTCTCTTGTCCTATGAGCAAGAGATGTTTTTTGGTAAGAAGAGTCACTATTGCGCTCCTACTGCCATACACAGTGCAAACAACACTCGCTACTGTTCTTTGCAAGTCCAGTGTATTGGACAGAAGAGGAGCTACTATTCTTGTCAGTTTCCTAAGCAGAGTTGAACTATATGGCCCTTGTGTGTAGGAAGCACAGTTCTTTTGTTCTGAGTAAGCTCACTGTTCTGACCCTATAGGAAATACCGTAGAGTAGAAGAGTGATCTTTTCTCAAAAGCAGAGTGTGTTTCTTGTAAGGGGAGCTAGCATTTGTTTCCCAGTCCTAAATGGAGTTGAATCACATGCAGTTTTTGATCCTACGAGCAAGAGTTGTTTTCTGGTAAGGAAAGTCACTATTGCGCTCCCATTGCCACACACAGTGCAAAGAGGACTCGCGTCTGTTCCCATCAAGTACAGTGTATTGGACTGAAGAGAAGCTACTGTTCTTGTCAGTTTCCTAAGCAGAGTTGAACTAAATATGGCCCGTGTGTGTAGGAAGCACAGTTCTTTTCTACTGTAAGCTCACTGATCGAACCCATAGGAAACACAGTAGAGTAGAAGAGTGCCCTTTTCTCAAAAGCAGAGTGTGTTTCTTGTAAGGCGAGCTATCATTTGTTTCCCAGTCATAAATGGAGTTGAATCACATGAAGTTTCTGGTCCTACGAGCAAGAGTTGTTTTCTATTAAGAAGAGTCACTATTGTGCTTCTATTGTCATACACAGGGCAAATTGCACTGGCGTCTGTTCCCAGCATGTACAGTGTATTGGACTGAAGAGGAGCTACTGTTCTTGTCAGTTTCGTAAGCAGAATTGACCTAGATATTGCCCGTGTGTGTAGGAAGCACAGTTCTTTTGTTCTGAGCAAGCTCACTGTTTTGGCCCTATAGGAAACACAGTAGAGTAGAAGAGTGCTCTTTTCTCAAAAGCAGAGTGTGTTTCTTGTAAGGCGAGCTAGCGTTTGTTTCCCAGTCTGAAATGGAGTTGAATCACATGCAGTTTTTCGTCCTACGAGCTAGAGTTGTTTTCTGGTAAGGAAAGTCACTATTGTGCTCCCATTGCCACACACAGTGCAAAGAGTACTCGTGTCTGTTCCCATCAAGTACAGTGTATTGGACTGAAGAGGAGCTACTGTTCTTGTCAATTTCCTAAGCAGAGTTGAACTAGATATAGTCGGTGTGTGTAGGAAGCACAGTTCTTTTGTTCTGAACAAGCGCACTGTTCTTGCCCTATAGGAAACACAATAGAGTAGGAGAGTGCTCTTTTCTCAAAAGCAGAGTGTGCTTTTTGTAAGGTGAGCTATTGTTTGTTTCCCAGTATGAAATGGAGTTGAATCCCATGCAGTTTCTGGTCCTACAATAAAGAGTTGTTTTCTGGTAAGAAGAGTCACTATTGTGCTCCCTTTGCCATATACAGGGCAAATAGCTCTCGCGTCTGTTCCCAGCAAGTACAGTGTATTGGACTGAAGAAGAGCTACTGTTCTTGTCAGTTTCCTAAGCAGAGTTGAACTAGATATGGCCCGTGTGTGTAGGAAGCACAGTTCTTTTGTTCTGAGCAAGCTCACTGTTTGGACCCCACAGGAAACACAGTAGAGTGGAAGAGTTCTCTTTTCTCAAAAGCAGAGTATGTTTCTTGTAAGGTAAGCTAGCGTTTGTTTCGCAGTCCTAAATGGAGTTGAATCACATGCAGTTTCTGGTCCTATGAGCAAGAGTTGTTTTCTGGTAAGAAGAGACACTATTGCGGTCCCATTGTCATACACATTGCAAATAGCACTGGCATCTGTTCCCTGCATGTTCATTGTATTGGACTGAAAAGGATCTACTGTTCTTGTCAGTTTCCTAAGCAGAATTGAACTGGATATGGCCCGTGTGTGTAGGAAGCACAGATGCTTTGTTCTGAGCAAGCTCACTGTTTGGACCCAATAGGAATCACTCTAGAGTAGGAGAGTGATCTTTTCTCAAAAGCAGAGTGTGTTTCTTGTAAGGCGAGCTAGCTTTTGTTTCGCAGTCCTAAATGGAGTTGAATCCCATGCAGTTTCTGGTCCTACAAGCAAGAGTTGTTTTCTGGTAAGAAGAGTCACTATTGCGCTCCCATTGTCATACACAGGGCAAATAGCACTGGCGTCTGTTCCCAGCATGTACAGTGTATTGGACTGAAGAGGATCTACTGTTCTTGTCAGTTTCCTAAGCAGAGTTGAACTAGATATAGTCGGTGTGTGTAGGAAGCACAGTTCTTTTTTTCTGAGCAAGCTCACTATTTTGGCCCTACAAAAAACACATTAGAGTAGAAGAGCGCTGTTTTCTCAAAAGCAGAGTGTGTTTATTGTAAGGCGAGCTAGTGTTTGTTTCCCAGTTCTAAATGGAGTTGAATCACATGCAGTTTCTGGTCCTATGAGCAAGAGTTGTTTTCTGTTAAGAAGAGTCAATATTGTGCTCCCATTATCATACACAAGGCAAATAGCACTGGCGTCTGTTCCCAGCATGTACAGTGTATTGGACTGAAGAGGAGCTACTGTTCTTGTCAGTTTCCTAAGCAGAGTTGAACTAGATATAGCCCGTGTGAGTACGAAGCACAGTTCTTTTGTTCTGAGTAAGCTCACTGTTCTGGCCCTATAGGAAACACCGTAGAGTAGAAGAGTGATCTTTTCTCAAAAGCAGAATGTTCCTTGTAAGGGGAGCTAGCATTTGTTTCCCAGTCCCAAATGGAGTTGAATCACATGCAGTTTTTGATCCTACGAGAAAGAGTTGTTTTCTGGTAAGGAAAGTCACTATTGCGCTTCCATTGCCACACACAGTGCAAAGAGGACTCGTTTCTGTTCTCATCAAGTACAGTGTATTGGACTGAAGAGGAGCTACTGTTCTTGTCAGTTTCCTAAGCAGAGTTAAACTAGATATGGCCCGTGTGTGTAGGAAGCACAGTTCTTTTGTACTGTAAGCTCACTGATCGAACCCATAGGAAACACATTAGAGTAGAAGAGTGAACTTTTCTCAAAAGCAGAGTGTGTTCCTTGTAAGGCGAGCTAGCATTTGTTTCCCAGTCCTAAATGGAGTTGAATCACATGCAGTTTCTGGTCCTACGAGCAAGAGTTGTTTTCTGTTAAGAAGAATCTCTATTGCACTCCCATTGTCATACACAGGGCAAATAGCACTGGCGTCTGTTCCCAGCATGTACAGTGTATTGGACTGAAGAGGATCTACTGTTCTTGTCAGTTTCCTAAGCAGAATTGAACTAGATATGGCCATGTGTGTAGGAAGCATAGTTCTTTTGTTCTGAGCTAGCTCACTGTTCTGGCCCTATAGAAAACACAGTAGAGTAGAAGAGTGATCTTTTCTCAAAAGCAGAGTGTGTTTCTTGTAAGGCGAGCTAGCGTTTGTTTCCCAGTCCTAAATGGAGTTGAATCACATGCAGTTTTTGATCCTACGAGTAAGAGTTGTTTTCTGGTAAGGTAAGTCACTATTGTGCTCCCATTGCCATACACAGTGCAAATAGCACTGGCGTCTGTTCCCAGCAAGTACAGTGTATTGGACTGAAGAGGAGCTACTGTTCTTGTCAGTTTCGTAAGCAGAATTGACCTAGATATTGCCCGTGTGTGTAGGAAGCACAGTTCTTTTGTTCTGAGCAAGCTCACTGTTCTGGCCCTATAGGAAACACAGTAGAGTAGAAGAGTGCTCTTTTCTCAAAAGCAGAGTGTGTTTCTTGTAAGGCGAGCTAGCGTTTTTTTCGCAGTCCTAAATGGAGTTGAATCACATCCAGTTTCTGGTCCTACGAGCAAGAGTTGTTTTCTGGTGAGAAGAGTAAATATTGCGCTCCCATTGTCATACACATTACAAATAGCACTGGCGTCTGTTCCCAGCATGTACAGTGTATTGGTCAGAAGAGGATATACTGTTCTTGTCAGTTTCCTAAGCAGAATTGAACTAGATATGGCCGTGTGTGTAGGAAGCACAGTTCTTTTGTTCTGAGCAAGCTCACTGTTCTGGCCCTATAGGAAACACAGTAGAGTAGAAGAGTGATCTTTTTTCAAAAGCAGAGTGTTTTGCTTGTAAGGCATCCTAGTGTTTGTTTCCCAGTCCTAAATCGAGTTGAATCACATGCAGTTTCTGGTCCTACGAGCAAGAGTTGTTTTCTGTTAAGAAGAATCTCTATTGCACTCCCATTGTCATACACAGGGCAAATAGCACTGGCGTCTGTTCCCAGCATGTACAGTGTATTGGACTGAAGAGGATCTACTGTTCTTGTCAGTTTCCTAAGCAGAATTGAACTAGATATGGCCATGTGTGTAGGAAGCATAGTTCTTTTGTTCTGAGCTAGCTCACTGTTCTGGCCCTATAGAAAACACAGTAGAGTAGAAGAGTGATCTTTTCTCAAAAGCAGAGTGTGTTTCTTGTAAGGCGAGCTAGCGTTTGTTTCCCAGTCCTAAATGGAGTTGAATCACATGCAGTTTTTGATCCTACGAGTAAGAGTTGTTTTCTGGTAAGGTAAGTCACTATTGTGCTCCCATTGCCATACACAGTGCAAATAGCACTGGCGTCTGTTCCCAGCAAGTACAGTGTATTGGACTGAAGAGGAGCTACTGTTCTTGTCAGTTTCGTAAGCAGAATTGACCTAGATATTGCCCGTGTGTGTAGGAAGCACAGTTCTTTTGTTCTGAGCAAGCTCACTATTCTGGCCCTATAGGAAACACAGTAGAGTAGAAGAGTGCTCTTTTCTCAAAAGCAGAGTGTGTTTCTTGTAAGGCGAGCTAGCGTTTTTTTCGCAGTCCTAAATGGAGTTGAATCACATCCAGTTTCTGGTCCTACGAGCAAGAGTTGTTTTCTGGTGAGAAGAGTAAATATTGCGCTCCCATTGTCATACACATTACAAATAGCACTGGCGTCTGTTCCCAGCATGTACAGTGTATTGGACAGAAGAGGATATACTGTTCTTGTCAGTTTCCTAAGCAGAATTGAACTAGATATGGCCGTGTGTGTAGGAAGCACAGTTCTTTTGTTCTGAGCAAGCTCACTGTTCTGGCCCTATAGGAAACACAGTAGAGTAGAAGAGTGATCTTTTTTCAAAAGCAGAGTGTTTTGCTTGTAAGGCGTCCTAGTGTTTGTTTCCCAGTCCTAAATCGAGTTGAATCACATGCAGTTTCTGGTCCTACGAGCAAGAGTTTTTTTCTGATAATAAGAGTCACTATTCCACTCCCATTGACATACACATTACAAATATGCTGGCGTCTGTTCCCAGCATGTACAGTGTATTGGACTGAAGAGTATCTACTGTTCTTGTCAGTTTCCTAAGCAGAATTGAACTAGATATGGCCGTGTGTGTAGGAAGCACAGTTCTTTTATTCTGAGCAAGCTCTCTGTTCTGGCCCTATAGGAAACACAGTAGAGTAGAAGAGTGATCTTTTCTCAAAAGCAGAGTGTGTTTCTTGTAAGTCGAGCTAGTGTTTGTTTCCCAGTCCTAAAAGGAGTTGAATCACATGCCGTTTTTGGTCCTACGAGCAAGAGTTGTTTTCTGGTAAGGAAAGTCACTATTGTGCTCCCATTGCCATACTCAGTGCAAATAGCACTCGCGTCTGTTCCCAGCAAGTACAGTGTATTGGACTGAAGAGGAGCTACTGTTCCTGTCAGTTTCCTAAGCAGAGTTGAACTACATATGGCCCGTGTGTGTGAAACACAATTCTTTTGTTCTGAGCAAGCTCAATTTTCAGACCCCATAGTAAACACAGTAGAATAGAAGTGTGCTCTTTTCTCAAAAGCAGAGTGTGTTTCTTGTAAGGCTAGCTAGTGTTTGTTTCCCAGTCAGAAACGGAGTTGAATCCCATGCTGTTTCTGGTCCTAGGAGCAAGAGTTTTTTTCTGGTAAGAAGAGTCACTATTTCGCTCCCATTGCCATACACAGTGTAAATAGCACTCGCGTCTGCTCCCAGCAAGTACAGTGTATTGGACTGAATAGGAGCTACTGTTCTTGTCAGTTTCCTAAGCAGAGTTGAACTAGATATAGCCCTTGTGTGTAGGAAGCCCAGTACTTTTGTTCTGAGCAAGCTCACTGTTCTGGCCCTACAGGAAACACAGTAGAGTAGAAGAGTGCTCTTTTCACAAAAGAAGAGTTTTTTTCTTGTAAGGTGAGCTAGCGTTTGTTTCCCAGTCCTAAATGGAGTTGAATCACATGCAGTTTTTGGTCCTACAAGCAAGGGATGTTTTCTGGTAAAAAAAAGTCACTACTGTGCTCCCTTTGCCATAAACAGTGCAAATAGCACTCGCGTCTGTTCCCAGCAAGTACAGTGTATTGGACTGAAGAGGAGCTACTGTTCTTGTCAGTTTCCTAAGCAGAGTTGAACGAGATAAGGCCCGTGTGTTTAGGAAGCACAGTTCTTTTGTTCGGAGCAAGCTCACTGTTCTGGTCCTATAGGAAACACAGAAGAGTAGAAGAGTGCTCTTTTCTCAAAAGCAGAGTGTGTTTCTTGTAAGGTGAGCTAGCATTTGGTTCCCAGTCCTAAATGGAGTTGAATTACATGCAGTTTCTTGTCCTATGAGCAAGAGATGTTTTCTGGTAAGAAGAGTCACTATTGCGCTCCTATTGCCATACACAGTGCTAACAACTCTCGCTACTGTTCTTTGCAAGTACAGTGTATTGGACTGAAGAGGAGCTACTGTTCTTGTCAGTTTCATAAGCAGAGTTGAACTAGATATGGCCCGTGTGTGTAGGAAGCACAGTTCTTTTGTTCTGAGCAAGCTCACTGTTCGGACACCATACGAAACACAGTAGAGTAGAAGAGTGCTCTTTTCTCAAAAGCAGAGTGTATTTCTTGTAAGGTGAGCTAGCGTTTGTTTCCCAGTCCTAAATAGAGTTGAATCACATGTAGTTTCTGATCCTAGGAGCAAGAGTTGTTTTCTGGTAAGAAGAGTCACTATTGTGCTCCCATTGTCATACACAGGGCAAATAGAACTGGCGTCTGTTTCCTGCATGTACAGTGTATTGGACTGAAGAGGATCTACTGTTCTTGTCAGTTTCCTAAGCAGAGTTGAACTAGATATGGCTCGTGTGTGTAGGAATCACAGTTCTTTTGTTCTGAGCAAGCTCACCGTTTTGGCCCTATAGGAAACAAAGTAGAGTAGAAGAGTGCTCTTTTCTCAAAAGCAGAGTGTGTTTCTTGTAAGGCGAGCTAGCTTTTGTTTCCCAGTCCTAAATGGAGTTGAATCCCATGCAGTTTCTGGTCCTACGAGCAAGAGTCGTTTTCTTGTAAGAAGAGTCACTCTTGCGCTCCCATTGCCATACACAGTGCAAATAGCACTGGCGTCTGCTCCCAGCATGTACAGTGTATTGGACTGAAGAGGATCGACTGTTCTTGTCAGTTTCCTAAGCAGAATTGAACTAGATAAGGCCGTGTGTGTAGGAAGCACAGTTCTTTTGTTTTGAGCATGCTCACTGTTCTGCCCTATAGGAAACACAGTAGAGTAGAAGAGTGATCGTTTCTCAAAAGCAGAGTATGTTTGTTGTAAGGCGAGCTAGCGCTTGTTTCCCAGTCCTAAATGGGAGTTGAATCACATGCAGTTTCTGGTCTTACGAGCAAGAATTGTTTTCTGGTAACAAGAGTCACTCTTGAGCTCCCATTGCCATACACAGTGCAAATAGCACTGGCATCTGTTCCCAGCATGTACAGTGTATTGCACTGAAGAGGATCTACTGTTCTTGTCAGTTTCCTAAGCAGAGTTGAACTAGATATAGCCCATGTGTAGGAAGCACAGTTCTTTTGTTCTGAGCAAGCTGACTGTTCGGACCCCATAGGAAACACAGTAGAGTAGAAGAGTGCTCTTTTCTCAAAAGCAGAGTGTGTTTCTTGTAAGGCGAGCTAGCGTTTGTTTCCCAGTCCTAAATGGAGTTGAATCACATGCAGTTTCTGGTCCTATGAGCAAGAGTTGTTTTCTGGTAAGAAGAGTCACTATTGCGCTCCCATTGTCATACACAGGACAAATAGCACTGGCGTCTGTTCCCAGCATGTACACTGTATTGGACTGAAGAGGATCTACTGTTCTTGTCAGTTTCCTAAGCAGAGTTGAACTAGATATGGCCGTGTGTGTAGGAAGCACAGTTCTTTTGTTCTGAGCAAGCTCACTGTTCTGGCCTTATAGGAAACACATTAGAGTAGAATAGTGCTCTTTTCTCAAAAGCAGAGTATGTTGCTTGTAAGGTGAGCTAGCGTTTGTTTCCCATTCCTAAATGGGAGTTGAATCACATGCATTTACTGGTCCTTCGAGCAAGAGTTGCTTTCTGGGAAGAAGAGTCACTATTGTGCTCACACTGTCATACACAGGGCAAATAGCACTGGCATCTGTTCCCAGCATGTACAGTGTATTGGACTGAAGAGGAGCTACTCTTCTTGTCAGTTTCCTAAGCAGAGTTGAACTAGATTTGGCCGTGTGTGTAGGAAGCACAGTTCTTTTGTTCTGAGCAAGCTCACTGTTCGGAACCCATAGGAAAAACAGTAGAGTAGAAGAGTGCTCTTTTCTCAAAAGCAGAGTGTGTTTCTTGTAATGTGAGCTAGCGTTTGTTTCCCAGTCCTAAATGGAGTTGAATCACATGCAATTTTTGGTCCCACGAGAAGAGTTTTTTTCTGGTAAGGAAAGTCACTATTCGCTCCCTTTCTCATACATAGAGCAAATAGCACACGTGTCTTTTCCCAGCAAGTACAGTGTATTGGACTTAATAGGATCTACTGTTCTTGTCAGTTTCCTAAGCAGTGTAAATAGATATGGCCCGTGTGTGTAGGAAGCACAGTTCTTATGTTCTGAGCATGCTCACTGTTCTGGCCCTATAGGAAACACAGTAGAGTAGAAGAGTGCTCTTTTCTCAAAAGCAGAGTGTGTTCCTTGTAAGGCGAGCTAGCGTTTGTTTCCCAGTCCTAAATGGGAGTTGAATCACATGCAGTTTCTGGTCTTACGAGCAAGAATTGTTTTCTGGTAAGAAGAGTCACTATTGTGCTCCCACGGTCATACACAGGGCAAATAACACGGGTGTCTGTTCCCAGCAAATACAGTGTATTGGACTGAAGAGGAGCTACCGTTCTTGTCAGTTTCCTAAGCAGAGTTGACCTAGATATAGCCCGTGTGTGTAGGAAGCACAGTTCTTTTTTTCTGAGCAAGCTCACTTTTCGGACCCCATAGGAAACACATTAGAATAGAAGAGTGCTCTTTTCTAAAAAGCAGAGTGTGTTTCCTGTAAGGAGAGCTTGTGTTTGTTTCCCAGTTCTAAATGGAGTTGAATCACATGCAGTTTCTGGTCCTACGAGCAAGAGCTGTTTTCTGGTAAGAAGAGTCACTATTGTGCTCCCATTGTCATACACAGTGCAAATAGCACTGGCGTCTGTTCCCAGCATGTACAGTGTATTGGACTGAAGGGGATCTACTGTTCTTGTCAGTTTCCTAAACAGAATTGAACTAGATATGGCCGTGTGTGTAGGAAGCACAGTTTTTTTGTTCCGAGCAAGCTCACTGTTTTGGCCCTATAGAAAACACAGCAGAGTAGAAGAGTGTTCTTTTCTCAAAAGTAGAGTGTGTTTCTTGTAAGGCAAGCTAGCCTTTGTTTCCCAGTCCTAAATGGAGTTGAATCACATGCAGTTTCTGCTCCTACGAGCAAGAGTTGTTTTCTAGTAAGAAGCGTCACTCTTGCACTCCCATTGCCATACACAGTGCAAATAGCACTGGCGTCTGTTCCCAGCATGTACAGTGTATTGCACTGAAGAGGATCAACTGTTCTTGTCAGTTTCCTAAGCAGAGTTGAACTAGATATAGCCCGTGTGTGTAGGAAGCACAGCTCTTTTGTTCTGAGCAAGCTGACTGTTCGGACTCCATAGGAAACACAGTAGAGAAGAAGAGTGCTCTTTGCTCAAAAGCAGAGTGTGTTTCTTGTAAGGCGAGCTAGCGTTTGTTTCCCAGTCCTAAATGGAGTTGAATCACATGCAGTTTCTGGTCCTACGAGCAAGAGTTGTTTTCTAGTAAGAAGAGTCACTATTGTGCTCCCATTGTCATACACAGGACAAATAGCACTGGTGTCTGTTCCCAGCATGTACACTGTATTGGACTGAAGAGGATCTACTGTTCTTGTCATTTTCCTAAGCTGAGTTGAACTAGATATGGCCGTGTGTGTAGGAAGCACAGTTCTTTTGTTCTGAGCAAGCTCACTGTTCTGACCATATAGGAAACACATTAGAGTAGAATAGTGCTCTTTTCTCAAAAGCAGAGTGTGTTTCTTTTAAGGCTAGCTATTGTTTGTTTCCTTGTCCTAAATGGAGTTGAATCCCATGTAGTTTCTGGTCCTACGAGCAAGAGTTGTTTTCTGGTATCAAGAGTCACTATTGTGCTCTCATTGTCATACACAGGGCAAATCGCACTGGCGTCTGTTCCTAGCATGTACAGTGTATTGCACTGAAGAGGATCTACTGTTCTTGTCAGTTTTCTAAGCAGAGTTGAACTAGATATAGCCCGTGTGTAAGAAGCACAGTTCTTTTGTTCTGAGCAAGCTGACTGTTCGGACCCCATAGGAAACACAGAAGAGTAGAAGAGTGCTCTTTTCTCAAAAGCAGAGTGTGTTTCTTGTAAGGCGAGCTAGCGTTTGTTTCCCAGTCCTAAATGGAGTTGAATCACATTCAGTTTCTGGTCCTACGAGTAAGAGTTGTTTTCTGGTAAGAAGAGTCACTATTGCGCTCCCATTGTCATACACAGGGCAAATAGCACTGGCGTCTGTTCCCAGCATGTACACTGTATTGGACTGAAGAGGATCTACTGTTCTTGTCAGTTTCCTAAGCAGAGTTGAACTAGATATGGCCGTGTGTGTAGGAAGCACAGTTCTTTTGTTCTGAGCAAGCTCACTGTTCTGGATATATAGGAAACACATTAGAGTAGAAGAGTGCTCTTTTCTAAAAAGCAGAGTGTGTTTCTTGTAAGGAGAGCTTGCGTTTGTTTCCCAGTCCAAAATCGAGTTGAATCACATGCAGTTTCTGGTCCTACGAGCAAGGGATGTTTTCTGGTAAGGAAAATCACTATTGTGCTCCCTTTGCCATAAACAGTACAAATAGCACTCGCGTCAGCTCCCATCAAGTACAGTGTATTGGACTGAAGAGGAGCTACTGTTCTTGTCAGTTTCCTAAGCAGAGTTGAAATAGATATGGCCCGTGTGTGTAGGAAGCACAGTTGTTTTGTTCTGAGCAAGCTTGCTGTTCGGACCCAATAGGAAACACCGTAGAGTAGAAGAGTGCCCTTTTCTCAAAAGCATAGTGTGTTTCTTGTAAGGCGAGCTAGCGTTTGTTTCCCTGTCCTAAATGGATTTGAATCACATGCAGTTTCTGGTCCAACGAGCAAGAGTTGTTTTCTGGTAAGAAGAGTCACTATTGTGCTCCCACGGTCATACACAGGGCAAATAGCACGGGCGTCTGTTCCCAGCAAATACAGTTTATTAGACTGAAGAGGAGCTACTGTTCTTGTCAGTTTCCTAAGCAGAGTTGAACTAGACATAGCCCGTGTGTGTAGGAAGCACAGTTCTTTTTTTCTGAGCAAGCTCACTGTTTTGGCCCTATAGGAAACACAGTAGAGTAGAAGATTGCTCTTTTCTCAAAAGCAGAGTATGTTTCTTGTAAGGCGAGCTAGCGTTTGTTTCCCAGTCGTAAATGGAGTTGAATCACATGCCGTTTTTGGTCCTACAAGCAAGAGTTGTTTTCTGATATGGAAAGTCACTATTGTGCTCCCATTGCCACACACAGTGCAAATAGCACTCGCGTCTTTTCCCAGCCAGTACAGTGTATTGGACTGAAGATGAGCTACTGTTCTTGTCAGTTTCCTAAGCAGAGTTGAACTAGATATGGCCTTTGTGTGTAGTAAACACAGTTCTTTTGTTTTGAGCAAGCTCACTTTTCGGACCCCATAGGAAACACATTAGAGTAGAAGAGTGCTCTTTTCTAAAAAGCAGAGTGTGTTTCTTGTAAGGAGAGCTTGCGTTTGTTTCCCAGTCCTAAATGGAGTTGAATCACATGCAGTTTCTGGTCCTACGAGCAAGAGCTGTTTTCTGGTAAGAAGAGTCACTATTGTGCTCCCATTGTCATACACAGTGCAAATAGCACTGGCGTCTGTTCCCAGCATGTACAGTGTATTGGACTGAAGGGGATCTACTGTTCTTGTCAGTTTCCTAAACAGAATTGAACTAGATATGGCCGTGTGTGTAGGAAGCACAGTTTTTTTGTTCTGAGCAAGCTCACTGTTTTGGCCCTATAGGAAACACAGCAGAGTAGAAGAGTGTTCTTTTCTCAAAAGTAGAGCGTGTTTCTTGTAAGGCAAGCTAGCGTTTGTTTCCCAGTCCTAAATGGAGTTGAATCACATGCAGTTTCTGGTCGTACGAGCAAGAGTTGTTTTCTGGTAAGAAGAGTCACTCTTGCACTCCCATTGCCATACACAGTGCAAATAGCACTGGCGTCTGTTCCCAGCATGTACAGTGTATTGGACTTAAGAGGATCTACTGTTCTTGTCAGTTTCCTAAGCAGAGTTGAACTAGATATAGCCCGTGTGTGTAGGAAGCACAGCTCTTTTGTTCTGAGCAAGCTGACTGTTCGGACCCCATAGGAAACACAGTAGAGTAGAAGAGTGCTCTTTTCTCAAAAGCAGAGTGTGTTTCTTGTAAGGCGAGCTAGCGTTTGTTTCCCAGTCCTAAATGGAGCTGAATCCCATGCAGTTTCTGGTTTTACGAGCAAGAGTTGTTTTCTGGTATCAAGAGTCACTATTGTGCTCCCATTGTCATACACAGGGCAAATAGCACTGGCGTCTGTTCCCAGCAAGTACAGTGTATTGGACGGAAGAGGATCTACTGTTCTTGTCAGTTTCCTAAGCAGAATTGAACTAGCTATGGCCGTGTGTGTAGGAAGCACATTTCTTTTCTTCTGAGCAAGCTCACTGTTCGAACCCCATAGGAAATACAGCAGAGTGGAAGCGTGCCCTTTTATCAAAAGCAGAGTGTGTTTCTTGTAAGGCAAGCTAGTGTTTGTTTCTCAGTCCTAAATGGACTTGAATCACATGCAGTTTCTGGTCCTACGAGCAAGAGTTGTTTTCTGGTAAGAAGAGTCACTATTGTGCTCCCATTGTCATACACAGGGCATATAGCACTGGCATCTGTTCCCAGCATGTACAGTGTATTGGACTTAAGAGGATGTACTGTTCTTGTCAGTTTCCTAAGCAGAATTGATCTAGATATGGCCCGTGTGTGTAGGAAGCACAGTTCTTTTGTTCTTAGCAAGCTCACTGTTCTGGCCCTATAGGAAACACTGTAGAGTAGAAGAGTGCTCTTTTCTCAAAAGCAGAGTGTGTTTCTTGTAAGGAGAGCTAGCGTTTTTTTCCCAGTCCTAAATGTAGTTGAATCCCATGCAGTATTTCGTCCTATGAGCAAGAGTTGTTTTCTGGTAAGAAGAGTCACTATTGCGCTCCCATTGCCATACACAGTGCAAATAGCACTGGCGTCTGTTCCCAGGAAGTAATGTGCATTTGAATGAACAGAAGCTACTGTTCTTGTCAGGTTCCTAAGCAGAGTTGAACTAGATATCGCCCATGTGTGTAGGAAGCTCAGTTCTTTTGTTCTGAACAAGCTCACTGTTCGGACCCCATAGGAAACACAGTGGAGTAGAAGAGTGCTCTTTCCTAAAAAGCAGAGTTTGTTTCTTGTAAGGGGAGCTAGCGTTGGTTTGCCAGTCCAAAATGGAGTTGAATCACATGCAGTTTCTGGTCCTACGAGCAATAGTTGTTTTCTGGTAAGAAGAGTCACTATTGTGCTCCCATTGTCATACAAAAAAGCAAATAGCACTGTCGTCTGTTCCCAGCATGTACAGTGTATTGGACTGAAGAGGATCTACTGTTCTTGTCAGTTTCCTAAGCAGAATTGAACTAGATATGGCCGTGTGTGTAGGAAGCACAGTTCTTTTGTTCTGAGCAAGCTCACTGTTCTGGCCCTTTAGGAAACACAGTAGAGTAGAAGAGTGCTCTTTTCTCAAAAGCAGAGTGTGTTGCTTGTAAGGCAAGCTAGCCTTTGTTTTCCAGTCCTAAATGGAGTTGAATCACATGCAGTTGTTGGTCCCACGAGCAAGAGTTTTTTTCTGGTAAGGAAAGTCACTATTGTGCTCCCATTGTCATGCACAGTGCAAAGAGCACTCGCGTCTGATCCCAGCAAGTACAGTGTATTGTACTGAAGAGGAGGTATTGTTCTTGTCAGTTTCCTAAGCAGAGTTGAACTAGATATGGACCGTGTGTGTAGGAAGCACAGTTCTTTTGTTCTGAGCAAGCTCACTGTTCGGACCCCATAGGAAACACAGTAGAGTAGAAGAGTGCTCTTTCCTAAAAAGCAGAGTTTGTTTCTTGTAAGGGGAGCTAGCGTTTGTTTCCCAGTCCTAAATGGAGTTGAATCACATGCAGTTTCTGGTCCTACGAGCAATAGTTGTTTTCTGGTAAGAAGAGTCACTATTGTGCTCCCATTGTCATACAAAAAGCAAATAGCACTGTCGTCTGTTTCCAGCATGTACAGTGTATTGGACTAAGGAGAATCTACTGTTCTTGTCAGTTTCCTAAGCAGAATTGAACTAGATATGGCCCTGTGTGTAGGAAGCACAGTTCTTTTGTTCTGAGCAAGCGTTCTGGCCCTATAGGAAACACAGTAGAGTAGAAGAGTGCTCTTTTCTCAAAAGCAGAGTGTGTTGCCTGTAAGGCGAGCTAGCCTTTGTTTTCCAGTCCTAAATGGAGTTGAAACACATGCAGTTTCTGGTCCTACGAGGAAGAGCTGTTTTCTGGTAAGAAGAGTCACTATTGCGCTCCCATTGTCATACACAGTGCAAATAGCACTGGCGTCTGTTCCCAAGATGTACAGTGTATTGGACTGAAGGGGATCTACTGTTCTTGCCAGTTTCCTAAGCAGAATTGAACTAGATATGGCCCTGTGTGTAGGAAGCACAGTTTTTTTGTTCTGAGCAAGCTCACTGTTTTGGCCCTATAGGAAACACAGCTGAGTAGAAAAGTGTTCTTTTCTCAAAAGTAGAGTGTGTTTCTTGTAAGGCGAGCTAGCATTTGTTTTCCAGTCCTAAATGGAGTTGAATCACATGCAGTAGTTTGTCCCACGAGTAAGAGTTGTTTTCTGGTAAGGAAAGTCACTATTATGCTCCCATTGCCATACACAGTGCATATAGCACTCGCATCTGTTCCCAGCAAGTACAGTGTATTGGACTGAAGAGGAGCTACTGTTATTGTCAGTTTCCTAAGCAGAGTTAAACTATATATGGCCCGTGTATGTAGGAAGCACAGTTCTTTTGTTCTGAGCAAGCTCACTGTTCGGACCCCAGAAGAAACACAGTAGAGTAGAAGTGTGCTCTTTTCTCCAAACAGAGTGTGTTTCCTGTAAGGCGAGCTAGTGTTTGTTTCCCAGTCCTAAATGGGAGTTGAATCACATGCATATTCTGGTCCTACGAGCAAGAGTTGTTTTCTGGTAAGAAGAGTCACTATTGCGCTCCCACTGTCATACACAGGGCAAATAGCACTGGCGTCTGTTCCCAGCATGTACAGTGTATTGGACTGAAGAGGATCTACTGTTCTTGTCAGTTTCCTAAGCAGAATTGAACTAGCTATGGCCGTGTGTGTAGGAAGCACAGTTCTTTTCTTCTGAGCAAGCTCACTGTTCGGACCCCATAGGAAATACAGTATTGTGGAAGAGTGCCCTTTTCTCAAAAGCAGAGTGTGTTTCTTGTAAGGCGAGATAGCGTTTGTTTCTCAGTCCTAAATGTAGTTGAATCACATGCAGTTTATGGTCCTACGAGCAAGAGTTGTTTTCTGGTAAGAAGAGTCACTAGTGCGCTCCCATTTTCATACACAGGGCATATAGCACTGGCATCTGTTCCCAGCAAGTACAGTGTATTGGACTGAAGAGGATCTACTGTTCTTGTCAGTTTCCTAAGCAGAATTGAACTAGATATGGCCGTGTGTGTAGGAAGCACAGTTCTTTTGTTCTGAGCAAGCTCACTGTTCTGGCCCTATAGGAAACACAGTAGAGTAGAAGAGTGCTCTTTTCTCAAAAGCAGAGTGTGTTGCTTGTAAGGCGAGCTAGCCTTTGTTTTCCAGTCCTGAATGGAGTTGAATCACATGCAGTTGTTGGTCCCACGAGCAAGAGTTGTTTTCTGGTAAGGAAAGTCACTATTGTGCTCCCATTGCCATGCACAGTGCAAAGAGCCCTCGCGTCTGATCCCAGCTAGTACAGTGTATTGTACTGAAGAGGAGGTATTGTTCTTGTCAGTTTCCTAAGCAGAGTTGAACTAGATATGGACTGTGTGTGTAGGAAGCACAGTTCTTTTGTTCTGAGCAAGCTCACAGTTCAGACCCCATAGGAAACACATTAGAGTAGAAGAGTGCTCTTTCCTAAAAAGCAGAGTGTGTTTCTTGTAAGGCGAGCTAGTGTTTGTTTCCCAGTCCTAAATGGAGTTGAATCACATGCAGTTTCTGGTCCTATGAGCAATAGTTGTTTTCTGGTAAGAAGAGTCACTATTGTGCTCCCATTGTCATACAAAAAGCAAATAGCACTGTCGTCTGTTCCCAGCATGTACAGTGTATTTGACTGAAGAGGATCTACTGTTCTTGTCAGTTTCCTAAGCAGAATTGAACTAGATATGGCCGTGTGTGTAGGAAGCACAGTTCTTTTGTTCTGAGCAAGCTCACTCTTCTGGCCCTATAGGAAACACAGTAGAGTAGAAGAGTGCTCTTTTCTCAAAAGCAGAGTGTGTTGCTTGTAAGGCGAGCTAGCCTTTGTTTTCCAGTCCTAAATGGAGTTGAATCACATGCAGTTGTTTTTCCCACGAGCAAGAGTTATTTTCTGGTAAGGAAAGTCACTATTGTGCTCCCATTGCCATGCACAGTACAAAGAGCACTCGCGTCTGATCCCAGCAAGTACAGTGTATTGTACTGAAGATTAGGTATTGTTCTTGTCAGTTTCCTAAGCAGAGTTGAACTAGATATGGACCGTGTGTGTAGGAAGCACAGTTCTTTTGTTCTGAGCAAGCTCACTGTTCTGGCCCTATAGGAAACACAGTAGAGTAGAAGAGTGCTCTTTTCTCAAAAGCAGAGTGTGTTTCTTGTAAGGTGAGCTAGCGTTTGTTTCCCAGTCCTAAATGTAGTTGAATCCCATGCAGTTTTTCGTCCTATGAGCAAGAGTTGTTTTCTGGTAAGAAGAGTCACTATTGCGCTCCCATTGCCATACGCACGGCAAATAGCACTCGCGTCTGTTCCCAGCAAGTAATGTGTATTGGACTGAAGAGGAGCTACTGTTCTTGTCAGATTCCTAAGCAGAGTTGAACTAGATATGGCCCGTGTGTGCAGGAAGCACAGTTCTTTTGTTCTGAGCAAGCTCACTTTTCGGACCCCATAGGAAACACATTAGAGTAGAAGAGTGCACTTTTCTAAAAAGCAGAGTGTGTTTCTTGTAAGGAGAGCTTGCGTTTGTTTCCCAGTCCTAAATGGAGTTGAATCACATGCAGTTTCTGGTCCTACGAGCAAGAGCTGTTTTCTGGTAAGAAGAGTCACTATTGTGCTCCCATTGTCATACACAGTGCAAATTGCACTGGCGTCTGTTCCCAGCATGTACAGTGTATTGGACTGAAGGGGATCTACTGTTCTTGTCAGTTTCCTAAGCAGAATTGAACTAGATATGGCCCTGTGTGTAGGAAGCACAGTTTTTTTGTTCTGAGCAAGCTCACTGTTTTGGCTCTATAGGAAACACAGCAGAGTAGAAGAGTGTTCTTTTCTCAAAAGTAGAGTGTGTTTCTTGTAAGGCGAGCTAGCGTTTGTTTTCCAGTCCTAAATGGAGTTGAATCACATGCAGTAGTTTGTCCCACGAGTAAGAGTTGTTTTCTGGTAAGGAAAGTCACTATTGTGCTCCCATAGCCATACACAGTGCAAATAGCACTCGCATCTGTTCCCAGCAAGTACAGTGTATTGGACTGAAGAGGAGCTACTGTTCTTGTCAGTTTCCTAAGCAGAGTTAAACTATATATGGCCAGTGTATGTAGGAAGCACAGTTCTTTTGTTCTGAGCAAGCTTACTGTTCGGACCCCAGAGGAAACACAGTAGAGTAGAAGAGTGCTCTTTTCTCAAAACAGAGTGTTTTTCCTGTAAGGCGAGCTAGCGTTTGTTTCCCAGTCCTAAATGGGAGTTGAATCACATGCATATTCTGGTCCTACGAGCAAGAGTTGTTTTCTAGTAAGAAGAGTCACTATTGCGCTCCCACTGTCATACACAGGGCAAATAGCACTGGCGTCTGTTCCCAGCATGTACAGTGTATTGGACTGAAGAGGAGCTACTGTTCATTTCAGTTTCCTAAGCAGAGTTGAAATAGATATGGCCGTGTGTGTAGGAAGCACAGTTCTTTTGTTCTGAGCAAGCTCACTGTTCGGAACCAATAGGAAACACAGTAGAGTAGAAGAGTGCTCTTTTCTCAAAAGCAGAGTTTGTTTCTTTTAAAGCGAGCTAACGTTTGTTTCTCAGTCCTAAATTTAGTTGAATCACATGAAATTTTTGTTCCCATGAGCAAGAGTTGTTTTCTGGTAAGAAGAGTCACTATTGCGCTCCCATTGTCATACACAGGGCAAATAGCACTGGCGTCTGTTCCCAGCATGTACACTGTATTGGATTGAAGAGTATCTACTGTTCTTGTCAGTTTCCTAAGCAGAGTTGAACTAGCTATGGCCGTGTGTGTAGGAAGCACAGTTTTTTTGTTCTGAGCAAGCTCACTGTTTTGGCCCTATAGGAAACATAGCAGAGTAGAAGAGTGTTCTTTTCTCAAAAGCAGAGCGTGTTTCTTGTAAGGCGAGCTAGCGTTTGTTTCCCAGTCCTAAATGGAGTTGAATCACATGCAGTTTCTGGTCGTACGAGCAAGAGTTGTTTTCTGGTAAGAAGAGTCACTCTTGCACTCCCATTGCCATACACAGTGCAAATAGCACTGGCGTCTGTTCCCAGCATGTACAGTGTATTGGACTGAAGAGGATCTACTGTTCTTGTCAGTTTCCTAAGCAGAGTTGAACTAGATATAGCCCGTGTGTGTAGGAAGCACAGCTCTTTTGTTCTGAGCAAGCTGACTGTTCGGACCCCATAGGAAACACAGTAGAGTAGAAGAGTGCTCTTTTCTCAAAAGCAGAGTGTGTTTCTTGTAAGGCGAGCTAGCGTTTGTTTCCCAGTCCTAAATGGAGCTGAATCCCATGCAGTTTCTGGTTTTACGAGCAAGAGTTGTTTTCTGGTATCAAGAGTCACTATTGTGCTCCCATTGTCATACACAGGGCAAATAGCACTGGCGTCTGTTCCCAGCAAGTACAGTGTATTGGACGGAAGAGGATCTACTGTTCTTGTCAGTTTCCTAAGCAGAATTGAACTAGCTATGGCCGTGTGTGTAGGAAGCACATTTCTTTTCTTCTGAGCAAGCTCACTGTTCGAACCCCATAGGAAATACAGCAGAGTGGAAGCGTGCCCTTTTATCAAAAGCAGAGTGTGTTTCTTGTAAGGCAAGCTAGTGTTTGTTTCTCAGTCCTAAATGGACTTGAATCACATGCAGTTTCTGGTCCTACGAGCAAGAGTTGTTTTCTGGTAAGAAGAGTCACTATTGTGCTCCCATTGTCATACACAGGGCATATAGCACTGGCATCTGTTCCCAGCATGTACAGTGTATTGGACTTAAGAGGATGTACTGTTCTTGTCAGTTTCCTAAGCAGAATTGATCTAGATATGGCCCGTGTGTGTAGGAAGCACAGTTCTTTTGTTCTTAGCAAGCTCACTGTTCTGGCCCTATAGGAAACACTGTAGAGTAGAAGAGTGCTCTCTTCTCAAAAGCAGAGTGTGTTTCTTGTAAGGAGAGCTAGCGTTTGTTTCCCAGTCCTAAATGTAGTTGAATCCCATGCAGTATTTCGTCCTATGAGCAAGAGTTGTTTTCTGGTAAGAAGAGTCACTATTGTGCTCCCATTGCCATACACAGTGCAAATAGCACTGGCGTCTGTTCCCAGGAAGTAATGTGCATTTGAATGAACAGAAGCTACTGTTCTTGTCAGGTTCCTAAGCAGAGTTGAACTAGATATCGCCCATGTGTGTAGGAAGCTCAGTTCTTTTGTTCTGAACAAGCTCACTGTTCGGACCCCATAGGAAACACAGTAGAGTAGAAGAGTGCTCTTTCCTAAAAAGCAGAGTTTGTTTCTTGTAAGGGGAGCTAGCGTTGGTTTGCCAGTCCAAAATGGAGTTGAATCACATGCAGTTTCTGGTCCTACGAGCAATAGTTGTTTTCTGGTAAGAAGAGTCACTATTGTGCTCCCATTGTCATACAAAAAGCAAATAGCACTGTCGTCTGTTCCCAGCATGTACAGTGTATTGGACTGAAGAGGATCTACTGTTCTTGTCAGTTTCCTAAGCAGAATTGAACTAGATATGGCCGTGTGTGTAGGAAGCACAGTTCTTTTGTTCTGAGCAAGCTCACTGTTCTGGCCCTTTAGGAAACACAGTAGAGTAGAAGAGTGCTCTTTTCTCAAAAGCAGAGTGTGTTGCTTGTAAGGCAAGCTAGCCTTTGTTTTCCAGTCCTAAATGGAGTTGAATCACATGCAGTTTCTGGTCCTAGGAGCAAGAGTTGTTTTCTGGTAAGGAAAGTCACTATTGTGCTCCCATTGTCATGCACAGTGCAAAGAGCACTCGCATCTGATCCCAGCAAGTACAGTGTATTGTACTGAAGAGGAGCTATTGTTCTTGTCAGTTTCCTAAGCAGAGTTGAACTAGATATGGACCGTGTGTGTAGGAAGCACAGTTCTTTTGTTCTGAGCAAGCTCACTGTTCGGACCCCATAGGAAACACATTAGAGTAGAAGAGTGCTCTTTCCTAAAAAGCAGAGTTTGTTTCTTGTAAGGGGAGCTAGCGTTTGTTTCCCAGTCCTAAATGGAGTTGAATCACATGCAGTTTCTGGTCCTACGAGCAATAGTTGTTTTCTGGTAAGAAGAGTCACTATTGTGCTCCCATTGTCATACAAAAAGCAAATAGCACTGTCGTCTGTTTCCAGCATGTACAGTGTATTGGACTAAGGAGGATCTACTGTTATTGTCAGTTTCCTAAGCAGAGTTGAACTAGATATGGACTGTGTGTGTAGGAAGCACAGTTCTTTTGTTCTGAGCAAGCTCACAGTTCAGACCCCATAGGAAACACATTAGAGTAGAAGAGTGCTCTTTCCTAAAAAGCAGAGTGTGTTTCTTGTAAGGCGAGCTAGTGTTTGTTTCCCAGTCCTAAATGGAGTTGAATCACATGCAGTTTCTGGTCCTATGAGCAATAGTTGTTTTCTGGTAAGAAGAGTCACTATTGTGCTCCCATTGTCATACAAAAAGCAAATAGCACTGTCGTCTGTTCCCAGCATGTACAGTGTATTTGACTGAAGAGGATCTACTGTTCTTGTCAGTTTCCTAAGCAGAATTGAACTAGATATGGCCGTGTGTGTAGGAAGCACAGTTCTTTTGTTCTGAGCAAGCTCACTCTTCTGGCCCTATAGGAAACACAGCAGAGTAGAAGAGTGTTCTTTTCTCAAAAGTAGAGTGTGTTTCTTGTAAGGCGAGCTAGCGTTTGTTTTCTAGTCCTAAATGGAGTTGAATCACATGCAGTAGTTTGTCCCACGAGTAAGAGTTGTTTTCTGGTAAGGAAAGTCACTATTGTGCTCCCATAGCCATACACAGTGCAAATAGCACTCGCATCTGTTCCCAGCAAGTACAGTGTATTGGACTGAAGAGGAGCTACTGTTCTTGTCAGTTTCCTAAGCAGAGTTAAACTATATATGGCCAGTGTATGTAGGAAGCACAGTTCTTTTGTTCTGAGCAAGCTTACTGTTCGGACCCCAGAGGAAACACAGTAGAGTAGAAGAGTGCTCTTTTCTCAAAACAGAGTGTTTTTCCTGTAAGGCGAGCTAGCGTTTGTTTCCCAGTCCTAAATGGGAGTTGAATCACATGCATATTCTGGTCCTACGAGCAAGAGTTGTTTTCTAGTAAGAAGAGTCACTATTGCGCTCCCACTGTCATACACAGGGCAAATAGCACTGGCGTCTGTTCCCAGCATGTACAGTGTATTGGACTGAAGAGGAGCTACTGTTCATTTCAGTTTCCTAAGCAGAGTTGAAATAGATATGGCCGTGTGTGTAGGAAGCACAGTTCTTTTGTTCTGAGCAAGCTCACTGTTCGGAACCAATAGGAAACACAGTAGAGTAGAAGAGTGCTCTTTTCTCAAAAGCAGAGTTTGTTTCTTTTAAAGCGAGCTAACGTTTGTTTCTCAGTCCTAAATTTAGTTGAATCACATGAAATTTTTGTTCCCATGAGCAAGAGTTGTTTTCTGGTAAGAAGAGTCACTATTGCGCTCCCATTGTCATACACAGGGCAAATAGCACTGGCGTCTGTTCCCAGCATGTACACTGTATTGGATTGAAGAGTATCTACTGTTCTTGTCAGTTTCCTAAGCAGAGTTGAACTAGCTATGGCCGTGTGTGTAGGAAGCACAGTTCTTTTATTCTGAGCAACCTCACTGTTCTGGCCATATAGGAAACACATTAGAGTAGAATAGTGCCCTTTTCTCAAAAGCAGAGTGTGTTTCTTGTAAGGCGAGCTAGCGTTTGTTTCCCAGTCCTAAATGGAGTTGAATCCCATGCAGTTTCTGGTCCTACGAGCAAGAGTTGTTTTCTGGTACCAAGAGTAACTATTGTGCTCCCATTGTCATACACAGGGCAAATAGCACTGGCGTCGGTTTCCAGCATGTACAGTGTATTGGACGGAAGAGGATCTACTGTTCTTGTCAGTTTCCTAAGCAGAATTGAACTAGCTATGGCCGTGTGTGTAGGAAGCACAGTTCTTTTCCTCTGAGCAAGCTCACTGTTCGGACCTCATAGGAAATACAGTAGAGTGGAAGAGTGCCCTTTTCTCAAAAGCAGAGTGTGTTTCTTGTAAGGCGAGATAGCGTTTGTTTCTCAGTCCTAAATGGAGTTGAATCACATGCAGTTTCTGGTCCTATGAGCAAGAGTTGTTTTCTGGTAAGAAGAGTCACTAGTGCGCTCCCATTGATATACACAGGTCATATAGCACAGGCATCTGTTCCCAGCATGTACAGTGTATTGGACTTAAGAGGAGCTCCTGTTCTTGTGAGTTTCCTAAGCAGAGTTGAACTAGATATGGCCCGTGTGTGTAGGAAGCACAGTTCTTTTGTTCTGAGCAAGCTCGCTGTTCGGACCCAATAGGAAACACCATAGAGTAGAAGAGTGCCCTTTTCTCAAAAGCATAGTGTGTTTCTTGTAAGGCGAGCTAGCGTTTGTTTCCCTGTCCTAAATGGATTTGAATCACATGCAGTTTCTGGTCCAACGAGCAAGAGTTGTTTTCTGGTAAGAAGAGACACTATTGTGCTCCCATTGCCACACACAGTGCAAATAGGACTCGCGTCTGTTCCCATCAAGTACAGTGTATTGGACTGAAGAGGAGCTACTGTTCTTGTCAGTTTCCTAAGCATAGTTGAACTAGATATGGCCCGTGTGTGTAAGAAGCACAGTTCTTTTGTTCTGAGCAAGCTCGCTGTTCGGACCCCATAGGAAACACCATAGAGTAGAAGAGTGCCCTTTTCTCAAAAGCATAGTGTGTTTCTAGTAAGGCGAGCTAGCGTTTGTTTCCCTGTCCTAAATGGATTTGAATCACATGCAGTTTCTGGTCCAACGAGCAAGAGTTGTTTTCTGGTAAGAAGAGTCACTATTGCGCTCCCATTGTCATACACAGGGCAAATAGAACTGGCGTCTGTTCCCAGCATGTACAGTGTATTGGACTGAAGAGGATCTACTGTTCTTGTCAGTTTCCTAAGCAGAATTGAACTAGATATGGCCGTGTGTGTAGGAAGCACAGTTCTTTTGTTCTGAGCAAGCTCACTGTTCTGGCCCTTTAGGAAACACAGTAGAGTAGAAGAGTGCTCTTTTCTCAAAAGCAGAGTGTGTTGCTTGTAAGGCAAGCTAGCCTTTGTTTTCCAGTCCTAAATGGAGTTGAATCACATGCAGTTTCTGGTCCTAGGAGCAAGAGTTGTTTTCTGGTAAGGAAAGTCACTATTGTGCTCCCATTGTCATGCACAGTGCAAAGAGCACTCGCATCTGATCCCAGCAAGTACAGTGTATTGTACTGAAGAGGAGCTATTGTTCTTGTCAGTTTCCTAAGCAGAGTTGAACTAGATATGGACCGTGTGTGTAGGAAGCACAGTTCTTTTGTTCTGAGCAAGCTCACTGTTCGGACCCCATAGGAAACACATTAGAGTAGAAGAGTGCTCTTTCCTAAAAAGCAGAGTTTGTTTCTTGTAAGGGGAGCTAGCGTTTGTTTCCCAGTCCTAAATGGAGTTGAATCACATGCAGTTTCTGGTCCTACGAGCAATAGTTGTTTTCTGGTAAGAAGAGTCACTATTGTGCTCCCATTGTCATACAAAAAGCAAATAGCACTGTCGTCTGTTTCCAGCATGTACAGTGTATTGGACTAAGGAGGATCTACTGTTATTGTCAGTTTCCTAAGCAGAGTTGAACTAGATATGGACTGTGTGTGTAGGAAGCACAGTTCTTTTGTTCTGAGCAAGCTCACAGTTCAGACCCCATAGGAAACACATTAGAGTAGAAGAGTGCTCTTTCCTAAAAAGCAGAGTGTGTTTCTTGTAAGGCGAGCTAGTGTTTGTTTCCCAGTCCTAAATGGAGTTGAATCACATGCAGTTTCTGGTCCTATGAGCAATAGTTGTTTTCTGGTAAGAAGAGTCACTATTGTGCTCCCATTGTCATACAAAAAGCAAATAGCACTGTCGTCTGTTCCCAGCATGTACAGTGTATTTGACTGAAGAGGATCTACTGTTCTTGTCAGTTTCCTAAGCAGAATTGAACTAGATATGGCCGTGTGTGTAGGAAGCACAGTTCTTTTGTTCTGAGCAAGCTCACTCTTCTGGCCCTATAGGAAACACAGCAGAGTAGAAGAGTGTTCTTTTCTCAAAAGTAGAGTGTGTTTCTTGTAAGGCGAGCTAGCGTTTGTTTTCTAGTCCTAAATGGAGTTGAATCACATGCAGTAGTTTGTCCCACGAGTAAGAGTTGTTTTCTGGTAAGGAAAGTCACTATTGTGCTCCCATAGCCATACACAGTGCAAATAGCACTCGCATCTGTTCCCAGCAAGTACAGTGTATTGGACTGAAGAGGAGCTACTGTTCTTGTCAGTTTCCTAAGCAGAGTTAAACTATATATGGCCAGTGTATGTAGGAAGCACAGTTCTTTTGTTCTGAGCAAGCTTACTGTTCGGACCCCAGAGGAAACACAGTAGAGTAGAAGAGTGCTCTTTTCTCAAAACAGAGTGTTTTTCCTGTAAGGCGAGCTAGCGTTTGTTTCCCAGTCCTAAATGGGAGTTGAATCACATGCATATTCTGGTCCTACGAGCAAGAGTTGTTTTCTAGTAAGAAGAGTCACTATTGCGCTCCCACTGTCATACACAGGGCAAATAGCACTGGCGTCTGTTCCCAGCATGTACAGTGTATTGGACTGAAGAGGAGCTACTGTTCATTTCAGTTTCCTAAGCAGAGTTGAAATAGATATGGCCGTGTGTGTAGGAAGCACAGTTCTTTTGTTCTGAGCAAGCTCACTGTTCGGAACCAATAGGAAACACAGTAGAGTAGAAGAGTGCTCTTTTCTCAAAAGCAGAGTTTGTTTCTTTTAAAGCGAGCTAACGTTTGTTTCTCAGTCCTAAATTTAGTTGAATCACATGAAATTTTTGTTCCCATGAGCAAGAGTTGTTTTCTGGTAAGAAGAGTCACTATTGCGCTCCCATTGTCATACACAGGGCAAATAGCACTGGCGTCTGTTCCCAGCATGTACACTGTATTGGATTGAAGAGTATCTACTGTTCTTGTCAGTTTCCTAAGCAGAGTTGAACTAGCTATGGCCGTGTGTGTAGGAAGCACAGTTCTTTTATTCTGAGCAACCTCACTGTTCTGGCCATATAGGAAACACATTAGAGTAGAATAGTGCCCTTTTCTCAAAAGCAGAGTGTGTTTCTTGTAAGGCGAGCTAGCGTTTGTTTCCCAGTCCTAAATGGAGTTGAATCCCATGCAGTTTCTGGTCCTACGAGCAAGAGTTGTTTTCTGGTACCAAGAGTAACTATTGTGCTCCCATTGTCATACACAGGGCAAATAGCACTGGCGTCGGTTTCCAGCATGTACAGTGTATTGGACGGAAGAGGATCTACTGTTCTTGTCAGTTTCCTAAGCAGAATTGAACTAGCTATGGCCGTGTGTGTAGGAAGCACAGTTCTTTTCCTCTGAGCAAGCTCACTGTTCGGACCTCATAGGAAATACAGTAGAGTGGAAGAGTGCCCTTTTCTCAAAAGCAGAGTGTGTTTCTTGTAAGGCGAGATAGCGTTTGTTTCTCAGTCCTAAATGGAGTTGAATCACATGCAGTTTCTGGTCCTATGAGCAAGAGTTGTTTTCTGGTAAGAAGAGTCACTAGTGCGCTCCCATTGATATACACAGGTCATATAGCACAGGCATCTGTTCCCAGCATGTACAGTGTATTGGACTTAAGAGGAGCTCCTGTTCTTGTGAGTTTCCTAAGCAGAGTTGAACTAGATATGGCCCGTGTGTGTAGGAAGCACAGTTCTTTTGTTCTGAGCAAGCTCGCTGTTCGGACCCAATAGGAAACACCATAGAGTAGAAGAGTGCCCTTTTCTCAAAAGCATAGTGTGTTTCTTGTAAGGCGAGCTAGCGTTTGTTTCCCTGTCCTAAATGGATTTGAATCACATGCAGTTTCTGGTCCAACGAGCAAGAGTTGTTTTCTGGTAAGAAGAGACACTATTGTGCTCCCATTGCCACACACAGTGCAAATAGGACTCGCGTCTGTTCCCATCAAGTACAGTGTATTGGACTGAAGAGGAGCTACTGTTCTTGTCAGTTTCCTAAGCATAGTTGAACTAGATATGGCCCGTGTGTGTAAGAAGCACAGTTCTTTTGTTCTGAGCAAGCTCGCTGTTCGGACCCCATAGGAAACACCATAGAGTAGAAGAGTGCCCTTTTCTCAAAAGCATAGTGTGTTTCTAGTAAGGCGAGCTAGCGTTTGTTTCCCTGTCCTAAATGGATTTGAATCACATGCAGTTTCTGGTCCAACGAGCAAGAGTTGTTTTCTGGTAAGAAGAGTCACTATTGCGCTCCCATTGTCATACACAGGGCAAATAGAACTGGCGTCTGTTCCCAGCATGTACAGTGTATTGGACTGAAGAGGATATACGGTTCTTGTCAGTCTCCTAAGCAGAGTTGAACTAGATATGCCCGTGTGTGTAAGCAGCACAGTTCTTTTGTTATGAGCAAGCTCACTCTTCGGACCCCATAGGAAACACATTAGAGTAGAAGAGTGCTCTTTCCTAAAAAGCAGAGTTTGTTTCTTGTAAGGCGAGCTAGCGTTTGTTTCCCAGTCCTAAATGGAGTTGAATCACATGCAGTTTCTTGTCCTACGAGCAATAGTTGTTTTCTGGTAAGAAGAGTCACTATTGTGATCCCATTGTCATACAAAAAGCAAATAGCACTGTTGTCTGTTCCCAGCATGTACAGTGTATTGGACTGAAGAGGATCTACTGTTCTTGTCAGTTTCCTAAGCAGAATTGAACTAGATATGGCCGTGTGTGTAGGAAGCACAGTTCTTTTGTTCTGAGCAAGCTCACTGTTCTGGCCCTATAGGAACCCAGTAGAGTAGAAGAGTGCTCTTTTCTCAAAAGCAGAGTGTGTTGCTTGTAAGGCGAGCTAGCCTTTGTTTTCCAGTCCAAAATGGAGTTGAATCACATGCAGTTGTTGGTCCCACGAGCAAGAGTTGTTTTCTGGTAAGGAAAGTCACTATTGTGCTCCCATTGCCATGCACAGTGCAAAGAGCACTCGCGTCTGATCCCAGCAAGTACAGTGTATTGTACTGAAGAGGAGGTATTGTTCTTGTCAGATTCCTAAGCAGAGTTGAACTAGAGATGGACCGTGTGTGTAGGAAGCACAGTTCTTTTGTTCTGAGCAAGCTCACTGTTCGGACCCCATAGGAAACACAGTAGAGTAGAAGAGTGCTCTTTTCTCAAAAGCAGAGTGTGTTTCTTGTAAGGAGAGCTAGCGTTTGTTTCCCAGTCCTAAATGTAGTTGAATCCCATGCAGTTTTTCGTCCTATGAGCAAGAGTTGTTTTCTGGTAAGAAGAGTCACTATTGCGCTCCCATTGCCATACACACTGCAAATAGCACTCGCGTCTGTTCCCAGCAAGTAATCTGTATTGGACTGAAGAGGAGCTACTGTTCTTGTCAGATTCCTAAGCAGAGTTGAACTAGATATGGCCCGTGTGTGCAGGAAGCACAGTTCTTTTGTTCTGAGCAAGCTCACTTTTCGGACCCCATAGGAAACACATTAGAGTAGAAGAGTGCTCTTTTCTAAAAAGCAGAGTGTGTTTCTTGTAAGGAGAGCTTGCGTTTGTTTCCCAGTCCTAAATGGAGTAGAATCACATGCAGTTTCTGGTCCTACGAGCAAGAGCTGTTTTCTGGTAAGAAGAGTCACTATTGTGCTCCCATTGTCATACACAGGGCAAATAGCACTCGCGTATGTTCCCAGCATGTACAGTGTATTGGACTGAAGGGGATCTACTGTTCTTGTCAGTTTCCTAAGCAGAGTTGAAATAGATATGGCCGTGTGTGTAGGAAGCACAGTTCTTTTGTTCTGAGCAAGCTCACTGTTCGGAACCAATAGGAAACACAGTAGAGTAGAAGAGTGCTCTTTTCTCAAAAGCAGAGTTTGTTTCTTTTAAAGCAAGCTAACGTTTGTTTCTCAGTCCTAAATTTAGTTGAATCACATGAAATTTTTGTTCCCATGAGCAAGGGTTGTTTTCTGGTAAGAAGAGTCACTATTGCGATCCCATTGTCATACAAAGGGCAAATAGCACTGGCTTCTGTTCCCAGCATGTACACTGTATTGGATTGAAGAGTCTACTGTTCTTGTCAGTTTCCTAAGCAGAGTTGAACTAGCTATGGCCGTGTGTGTAGGAAGCACAGTTCTTTTATTCTGAGCAACCTCACTGTTCTGGCCATATAGGAAACACATTAGAGTAGAATAGTGCCCTTTTCTCAAAAGCAGAGTGTGTTTCTTGTAAGGCGAGCTAGCGTTTGTTTCCCAGTCCTAAATGGAGTTGAATCCCATGCAGTTCCTGGTCCTACGAGCAAGAGTTGTTTTCTGGTACCAAGAGTAACTATTGTGCTCCCATTGTCATACACAGGGCAAATAGCACTGGCGTCGGTTTCCAGCATGTACAGTGTATTGGACGGAAGAGGATCTACTGTTCTTGTCAGTTTCCTAAGCAGAATTGAACTAGCTATGGCCGTGTGTGTAGGAAGCACAGTTCTTTTCCTCTGAGCAAGCTCACTGTTCGGACCTCATAGGAAATACAGTAGAGTGGAAGAGTGCCCTTTTCTCAAAAGCAGAGTGTGTTTCTTGTAAGGCGAGATAGCGTTTGTTTCTCAGTCCTAAATGGAGTTGAATCACATGCAGTTTCTGGTCCTACGAGCAAGAGTTGTTTTCTGGTAAGAAGAGTCACTAGTGCGCTCCCATTGATATACACAGGTCATATAGCACAGGCATCTGTTCCCAGCATGTACAGTGTATTGGACTTAAGAGGAGCTCCTGTTCTTGTGAGTTTCCTAAGCAGAGTTGAACTAGATATGGCCCGTGTGTGTAGGAAGCACAGTTCTTTTGTTCTGAGCAAGCTCGCTGTTCGGACCCAATAGGAAACACCGTAGAGTAGAAGAGTGCCGTTTTCTCAAAAGCATAGTGTGTTTCTTGTAAGGCGAGCTAGCGTTTGTTTCCCTGTCCTAAATGGATTTGAATCACATGCAGTTTCTGGTCCAACGAGCAAGAGTTGTTTTCTGGTAAGAAGAGACACTATTGTGCTCCCATTGCCACACACAGTGCAAATAGGACTCGCGTCTGTTCCCATCAAGTACAGTGTATTGGACTGAAGAGGAGCTACTGTTCTTGTCAGTTTCCTAAGCATAGTTGAACTAGATATGGCCCGTGTGTGTAAGAAGCACAGTTCTTTTGTTCTGAGCAAGCTCGCTGTTCGGACCCCATAGGAAACACCGTAGAGTAGAAGAGTGCCCTTTTCTCAAAAGCATAGTGTGTTTCTAGTAAGGCGAGCTAGCGTTTGTTTCCCTGTCCTAAATGGATTTGAATCACATGCAGTTTCTGGTCCAACGAGCAAGAGTTGTTTTCTGGTAAGAAGAGTCACTATTGCGCTCCCATTGTCATACACAGGGCAAATAGAACTGGCGTCTGTTCCCAGCATGTACAGTGTATTGGACTGAAGAGGATATACTGTTCTTGTCAGTCTCCTAAGCAGAGTTGAACTAGATATGCCCGTGTGTGTAAGCAGCACAGTTCTTTTGTTCTGAGCAAGCTCACTCTTCTGGCCCAAAGGAAACACAGTAGATCAGAAGAGTGCTCTTTTCTCAAAAACAGAGTGTGTTTCTTGTAAGGCGAGCTAGTGATTGTTTCCCAATAAGAAAAGGATTTGAATCACATGCAGTTTCTGGTCCTATGAGCAAGAGTTGTTTTGTGGTAAAAAAGAGTCACTTTTGTGCTCCATTCGCCATACACAGTGCAAAGAACACTGGCGTCTGATCCCAGCAAGTACAGTGTATTGGACTGAAGAGAAGCTAAAGTTCTTGTCAGTTTCCTAAGCAGAGTTGCAGTAGATATGGCCCGTGTGTGTAGGAAGCACAGTTCTTTTGTGCTGAGCAAGCTCACTGTTCTGGCCCTATAGGAAACACAGTAGATTAGAAGAGTGCTCTTTTCTCAAAAGCAGAGTGTGTTTCTTGTAAGGCGAGCTAGTGTTTGTTTCCCAGTCAGAAATGGAGTTGAATCACATGCAGTTTCTGGTCCTACGAGGAGGAGTTGTTTTCTGGTAAGAAGAGTCACTATTGTGCTCCCATTGCCATACACAGTGCAAATAGCACTCGCGTCTGTTTCCAGCAAGTACAGTGTATTGGACTGAAGAGAAGCTACTGTTCTCGTCAGTTTCCTAAGTGGAGTTGAACTAGATATGGCCCGTACGTCGGAAGCACAGTTCTTTTGTTCTGAGGAAGCTCACTGTTCTGGCCCTATAGGAAACACAGTAGATTAGAAGAGTGCTCTTTTCTCAAAAGCAGAGTTTGTTTCTTGTAAGGAGAGCTAGTGTTTGTTTCCCAATCAGAAAAGGATTTGAATCACATACAGTTTCTGGTCCTATGAGCAAGAGTTGTTTTGTGGTATAAAAGAGTCACTTTTGTGCTCCATTCGCCATACACAGTACAAAGAGCACTCGCTTCTGATCCCAGCAAGTACAGTGTATTGGACTGAAGAAAAGCTACTGTTCTTCTCAGTTTCCTAAGCAGAGTTGAACTAGATATGGCCCGTGTGTCGGAAGCACAGTGCTTTTCTTCTGAGCAAGCTCACTGTTCTGGCCCTATAGGAAACACAGTAGATTAGAAGAGTGCTCTTTTCTCAAAAGCAGAATGTGTTCCATGTAAGGCGAGCTAGTATTTGTCTCCCAGTCAGAAATGGAGTTGAATCACACGCAGTTTCTTGTCTTATGAGCAAGAGTTGTTTTCTGCTAAGAAGAGTAACTATTGCGCTCCCATTGCCATACACAGTGCAAATAGCACTCGCGTCTGTTCCCAGCAAGTACAGTGTATTGGACTGAAGAGAAGCTACTGTTCTTTTCAGTTTCCTAAGCAGAGTTGAAGTAGATATGGCCCGTGTGTGTAGGAAGCACAGTTCTTTTGTTCTGAGCAAGCTCACTGTTCTGGCCCTATAGGAAACACTGGAGAGTAGAAGAGTGCTCTTTTCTCAAAAGCAGAGTGTGTTTCTTGTAAGGCCAGCTAGTGTTTGTTTTCCAGTCCTAAATGGAGTTGAATCACATGAAGTTTCTTGTCCTACGAGCAAGAGTTTTTTTCTGGTAAGAAGAGTCACTATTGTGCTCCCATTGCCATACACAGTGCAAATAGCACTCCTGTCTGTTCCCAGCAAGTACAGTGTATTGGACTGAAGAGAAGCTACTGTTCTCGTCAGTTTCCTAAGTAGAGTTGAACTAGATATGGCCCGTACATCGGAAGCACAGATCTTTTGTTCTGAGCAAGCTCACACTTCTGGCCATGTAGGAAACACATTAGATTAGAAGAGTGCTCTTTTCTCAAAAGCAGAGTGTGTTTCTTGTAAGGCGAGATAGCGTTTGTTTCTCAGTCCTAAATGGAGTTGAATCACATGCAGTTTCTGGTCCTATGAGCAAGAGTTGTTTTCTGGTAAGAAGAGTCACTAGTGCGCTCCCATTGATATACACAGGTCATATAGCACAGGCATCTGTTCCCAGCATGTACAGTGTATTGGACTTAAGAGGAGCTCCTGTTCTTGTGAGTTTCCTAAGCAGAGTTGAACTAGATATGGCCCGTGTGTGTAGGAAGCACAGTTCTTTTGTTCTGAGCAAGCTCGCTGTTCGGACCCAATAGGAAACACCATAGAGTAGAAGAGTGCCCTTTTCTCAAAAGCATAGTGTGTTTCTTGTAAGGCGAGCTAGCGTTTGTTTCCCTGTCCTAAATGGATTTGAATCACATGCAGTTTCTGGTCCAACGAGCAAGAGTTGTTTTCTGGTAAGAAGAGACACTATTGTGCTCCCATTGCCACACACAGTGCAAATAGGACTCGCGTCTGTTCCCATCAAGTACAGTGTATTGGACTGAAGAGGAGCTACTGTTCTTGTCAGTTTCCTAAGCATAGTTGAACTAGATATGGCCCGTGTGTGTAAGAAGCACAGTTCTTTTGTTCTGAGCAAGCTCGCTGTTCGGACCCCATAGGAAACACCATAGAGTAGAAGAGTGCCCTTTTCTCAAAAGCATAGTGTGTTTCTAGTAAGGCGAGCTAGCGTTTGTTTCCCTGTCCTAAATGGATTTGAATCACATGCAGTTTCTGGTCCAACGAGCAAGAGTTGTTTTCTGGTAAGAAGAGTCACTATTGCGCTCCCATTGTCATACACAGGGCAAATAGAACTGGCGTCTGTTCCCAGCATGTACAGTGTATTGGACTGAAGAGGATCTACTGTTCTTGTCAGTTTCCTAAGCAGAATTGAACTAGATATGGCCGTGTGTGTAGGAAGCACAGTTCTTTTGTTCTGAGCAAGCTCACTGTTCTGGCCCTTTAGGAAACACAGTAGAGTAGAAGAGTGCTCTTTTCTCAAAAGCAGAGTGTGTTGCTTGTAAGGCAAGCTAGCCTTTGTTTTCCAGTCCTAAATGGAGTTGAATCACATGCAGTTTCTGGTCCTAGGAGCAAGAGTTGTTTTCTGGTAAGGAAAGTCACTATTGTGCTCCCATTGTCATGCACAGTGCAAAGAGCACTCGCATCTGATCCCAGCAAGTACAGTGTATTGTACTGAAGAGGAGCTATTGTTCTTGTCAGTTTCCTAAGCAGAGTTGAACTAGATATGGACCGTGTGTGTAGGAAGCACAGTTCTTTTGTTCTGAGCAAGCTCACTGTTCGGACCCCATAGGAAACACATTAGAGTAGAAGAGTGCTCTTTCCTAAAAAGCAGAGTTTGTTTCTTGTAAGGGGAGCTAGCGTTTGTTTCCCAGTCCTAAATGGAGTTGAATCACATGCAGTTTCTGGTCCTACGAGCAATAGTTGTTTTCTGGTAAGAAGAGTCACTATTGTGCTCCCATTGTCATACAAAAAGCAAATAGCACTGTCGTCTGTTTCCAGCATGTACAGTGTATTGGACTAAGGAGGATCTACTGTTATTGTCAGTTTCCTAAGCAGAGTTGAACTAGATATGGACTGTGTGTGTAGGAAGCACAGTTCTTTTGTTCTGAGCAAGCTCACAGTTCAGACCCCATAGGAAACACATTAGAGTAGAAGAGTGCTCTTTCCTAAAAAGCAGAGTGTGTTTCTTGTAAGGCGAGCTAGTGTTTGTTTCCCAGTCCTAAATGGAGTTGAATCACATGCAGTTTCTGGTCCTATGAGCAATAGTTGTTTTCGGTAAGAAGAGTCACTATTGTGCTCCATTGTCATACAAAAAGCAAATAGCACTGTCGTCTGTTCCCAGCATGTACAGTGTATTTGACTGAAGAGGATCTACTGTTCTTGTCAGTTTCCTAAGCAGAATTGAACTAGATATGGCCGTGTGTGTAGGAGCACAGTTCTTTTGTTCTGAGCAAGCTCACTCTTCTGGCCCTATAGGAAACACAGCAGAGTAGAAGAGTGTTCTTTTCTCAAAGTAGAGTGTGTTTCTTGTAAGGCGAGCTAGCGTTTGTTTTCTAGTCCTAAATGGAGTTGAATCACATGCAGTAGTTTGTCCCACGAGTAAGAGTTGTTTTCTGGTAAGGAAAGTCACTATTGTGCTCCCATAGCCATACACAGTGCAAATAGCACTCGCATCTGTTCCCAGCAAGTACAGTGTATTGGACTGAAGAGGAGCTACTGTTCTTGTCAGTTTCCTAAGCAGAGTTAAACTATATATGGCCAGTGTATGTAGGAAGCACAGTTCTTTTGTTCTGAGCAAGCTTACTGTTCGGACCCCAGAGGAAACACAGTAGAGTAGAAGAGTGCTCTTTTCTCAAAACAGAGTGTTTTTCCTGTAAGGCGAACTAGCGTTTGTTTCCCAGTCCTAAATGGGAGTTGAATCACATGCATATTCTGGTCCTACGAGCAAGAGTTGTTTTCTAGTAAGAAGAGTCACTATTGCGCTCCCACTGTCATACACAGGGCAAATAGCACTGGCGTCTGTTCCCAGCATGTACAGTGTATTGGACTGAAGAGGAGTCTACTGTTCATTTCAGTTTCCTAAGCAGAGTTGAAATAGATATGGCCGTGTGTGTAGGAAGCACAGTTCTTTTGTTCTGAGCAAGCTCACTGTTCGGAACCAATAGGAAACACAGTAGAGTAGAAGAGTGCTCTTTTCTCAAAAGCAGAGTTTGTTTCTTTTAAAGCGAGCTAACGTTTGTTTCTCAGTCCTAAATTTAGTTGAATCACATGAAATTTTTGTTCCCATGAGCAAGAGTTGTTTTCTGGTAAGAAGAGTCACTATTGCGCTCCATTGTCATACACAGGGCAAATAGCACTGGCGTCTGTTCCCAGCATGTACACTGTATTGGATTTGAAGAGTATCTACTGTTCTTGTCAGTTTCCTAAGCAGAGTTGAACTAGCTATGGCCGTGTGTGTAGAAGCACAGTTCTTTTATTCTGAGCAACCTCACTGTTCTGGCCATATAGGAAACACATTAGAGTAGAATAGTGCCCTTTTCTCAAAAGCAGAGTGTGTTTCTTGTAAGGCGAGCTAGCGTTTGTTTCCCAGTCCTAAATGGAGTTGAATCCCATGCAGTTTCTGGTCCTACGAGCAAGAGTTGTTTTCTGGTACCAAGAGTAACTATTGTGCTCCCATTGTCATACACAGGGCAAATTAGCACTGCGTCGGTTTCCAGCATGTACAGTGTATTGGACGAAAGAGGATCTACTGTTCTTGTCAGTTTCCTAAGCAGAATTGAACTAGCTATGGCCGTGTGTGTAGGAAGCACAGTTCTTTTCCTCTGAGCAAGCTCACTGTTCGGACCTCATAGGAAATACAGTAGAGTGGAAGAGTGCCCTTTTCTCAAAAGCAGAGTGTGTTTCTTGTAAGGCGAGATAGCGTTTGTTTCTCAGTCCTAAATGGAGTTGAATCACATGCAGTTTCTGGTCCTATGAGCAAGAGTTGTTTTCTGGTAAGAAGAGTCACTAGTGCGCTCCCATTGATATACACAGGTCATATAGCACAGGCATCTGTTCCAGCATGTACAGTGTATTGGACTTAAGAGGAGCTCCTGTTCTTGTGAGTTTCTAAGCAGAGTTGAACTAGATATGGCCCGTTGAGTGTAGGAAGCACAGTTCTTTTGTTCTGAGCAAGCTCGCTGTTCGGACCCAATAGGAAACACCATAGAGTAGAAGAGTGCCCTTTTCTCAAAAGCATAGTGTGTTTCTTGTAAGGCGAGCTAGCGTTTGTTTCCCTGTCCTAAATGGATTTGAATCACATGCAGTTTCTGGTCCAACGAGCAAGAGTTGTTTTCTGGTAAGAGAGACACTATTGTGCTCCCATTGCCACACACAGTGCAAATAGGACTCGCGTCTGTTCCCATCAAGTACAGTGTATTGGACTGAGAGGAGCTACTGTTCTTGTCAGTTTCCTAAGCATAGTTGAACTAGATATGGCCCGTGTGTGTAAGAAGCACAGTTCTTTTGTTCTGAGCAAGCTCGCTGTTCGGACCCCATAGGAAACACCATAGAGTAGAAGAGTGCCCTTTCTCAAAAGCATAGTGTGTTTCTAGTAAGGCGAGCTAGCGTTTGTTTCCCTGTCCTAAATGGATTTGAATCACATGCAGTTTTCTGGTCCAACGAGCAAGAGTTGTTTTTCTGGTAAGAAGAGTCACTATTGCGCTCCCATTGTCATACACAGGGCAAATAGAACTGGCGTCTGTTCCCAGCATGTACAGTGTATTGGACTGAAGAGGATATACGGTTCTTGTCAGTCTCCTAAGCAGAGTTGAACTAGATATGCCCGTGTGTGTAAGCAGCACAGTTCTTTTGTTATGAGCAAGCTCACTCTTCGGACCCCATAGGAAACACATTAGAGTAGAAGAGTGCTCTTTCCTAAAAAGCAGAGTTTGTTTCTTGTAAGGCGAGCTAGCGTTTGTTTCCCAGTCCTAAATGGAGTTGAATCACATGCAGTTTCTTGTCCTACGAGCAATAGTTGTTTTCTGGTAAGAAGAGTCACTATTGTGATCCATGGTCATACAAAAAGCAAATAGCACTGTTGTCTGTTCCCAGCATGTACAGTGTATTGGACTGAAGAGGATCTACTGTTCTTGTCAGTTTCCTAAGCAGATTGAACTAGATATGGCCGTGTGTGTAGGAAGCACAGTTCTTTTGTTCTGAGCAAGCTCACTGTTCTGGCCCATAGGGAACCCAGTAGAGTAGAAGAGTGCTCTTTTCTCAAAAGCA